>NC_090740.1:58812982-58822982 GCF_036898095.1 Palaemon carinicauda
ATTGAGCAGTGAGCTGTAGTTATCACGAGTCGTTAGTCGATTATTACTGGGGTGAGTGGTTTGCTAATCTTCTGTTGAAACTGTGTTCAACTCCGAATTCTCATCTAGAATTTTTTTCTCTCTTTGTGCTAATTCCGTTTTCTTTCAGAAATTCTCGGGAAATATCTCTGTGTTCCGTTTTCTTTCAGAAATTCTCAGGAAATATCATTTTGTTCCGTTTTCTTTCAGAAATTCTCGGGAAATATCTTAGTATTAGTAGCATTGTTATGGGGAATTTTGTTATAATCTTTATCATTGAGTGCTTATGCGTTTACGCAGTGGACGTCTGTATTCATATAGATATTTTGATAGAATTGCAAGGGGTCGAAGAGATAGGAAAAGAAATACCGTAATCATGACGCTCCCTGTGAGCCCCACCCCTGGACCAAGTAACGCAGGAGGACAGGTAAACCCTCTCCCGATTATGACACTTGTAAATGCTAGGTCAGAAATCCTTCCTTTTCAGGGTCGGGTTAATGGGTTCTTGCCTCAAAATGTGGAGTCATGGATTTCATCCGTCGATGCCCATTTAAATGCCAAACAAATCATAGACCCTTTTGTACAATTACAAGAAGCTAAAAGTTTTATAGATTTTTCTAAGGGGGATGCGAGTGCGTATTTAAGAGGTGTTTCATTTCAAGAAGCAGTTACCTGGGATGATTTCAAAGTTAGGTTACGCGCGGTCTATGGGGGTGAAGGAGCCTTGGATGTAGTATTAACGTTAAGAAATACACTTAATCAAGCCTCTATGACTCGGCTTAATGTTATTGAGAGAGCAGCTCTCATAGCTGATAGGCTTAATGAATATCAAGATATTTTAGGTAATTCCACTTGGGTTACTAGAGATAACATCTCCGTGAAAGATTTTTTACAATTAATGTATTCAACTTGCATGACACTTATGTTGCCTGAAGCTTTAGTGCGGTGTTTTGATAAAAAGTTAACGCCTGCAAGTACGGAATTGGATGTATATAAACAGATAAAGAAACACATGTCTAAGTGTCCTAACCTTGATCCCGTGTTAACTCAAGTTTTTGCAAAAAATTAAACAAAGCCACAACAAGTAAATGTAGTTAATAATAGTCAAGTTGCGGGAATGACGTGTTATAATTGTAAACGTCAAGATCACTTGATCGCGGACTGCAGAACGAAATTCTGTTCGATACATAATAGTTCGACTCATTCATATAGTCAGTGCTACTCGCGTAAGACACAACAGAATCCTAGAAATACACAGTCAATTCCACAGTCAGTTCCATATGGAAATAACAAGAAAAATCCTCATTTTAATAAGAAGAAACAGCCAAACGTCAATGTAGTTCAGAATCCAGACCTCGCAAGGTCAGACTAATTTTCAGAATGTGCAGAGCAAAGAAAATACCACATAATTAACTCCAGTGGGGAAGAGAGTGATGATGGGTCAAGGTCATTCATGTCAACATCAGTAGTATTGAATAATCAATTTAATGTTTTATCAGATCATTGTGAGGCGATAGATTTTCCTATGAAACACACGGCCGAATTAAGTAAATCAGTGCATGCTCCCGTAGATTTGCAACGAATTCATACAATAATAAGCCAAAATGAGTTACGACCAACATTATATGCTGTAAATTTAGAACACAAATCCTTTACGTTATTTTTTGACTCTGGTAGTCCACGTAATATCATGGATTTGAGGACACATCATTTGTTGTTTTTGAACTTTCCGATAGAAAAATCCGGAGTGAGACTCTCGGGTATAGGAAATAATGAATTAAATGTAATAGGCATAACTCATGTTAAGTTCAAGGTTGGTAAATGCACGTTTGACGATACATTTGTTGTTGTACAAAACATTGATATGTATCCAGCTGTAATTATAGGATACCCATCTATGGGCAATCAAAACATTATCTTAGCCCCTGCCAAGCACGGCGTGTATATCAAAGGAAAATTCTATAAGTCTTCTAATACCTTAAAATCAGTTTTGGATAAAAAGGAGACGACAAATGTAACCGTAACGTACGTTGAAGAACCAATAACTTGTCTCACTAATAAAGAAATAATATACGCGACCCAACACAATTCTCGTTCACCCGTAATATCATCTTGCACGCAATCTATCGAGCCAAACGTACCCTCGAATTTAATAGTGCAAGTAAAGAAAACATTACCGGGATCTGAAATATTAATCCATTCCGACACTTTGAAAACTAACGGATTGTCTGTCACACAAGCTATTTATACAGTAGACTCACATCAACAATGTAATATTGAAGTCTGTAATCATTTAAATACCACTTTAGTAATTCACAAAAATCAACATATCTTGGATGTAGAAGCTTATAAACATCGTATTCTTACCGTTGCTGAAATCAATCACGCTCAGTCAGTTGCGGATGAATCTCTTTTGCAATATTTTAAAAATAAAATCAATAAAGACATTCAAGACGAAGAAATTCAGCAGAAAATTTTTGGACTTTTAACTGAATATCATGATGTTTTTTCCACTACGGATGGATCCTTAGGAAAAACAGATGTGATCGAGCATCAAATAAGGTTAAAGGACAAGCAGAAAATTATCTATGTACCCTCGTACAGACTCCCTATGAAATTCCAGAATGAAATAAATGATGAAGTAGGTAAAATGTTAGAAGAAGGAGTCATTAGCAAATCGAACAACCCTTATAATTTTCCATTAATAGTTGTACCGAAAAAAGATCGAACATGGCGTATCTGCGTAGACTTCCGTCGTCTAAACGAGGAGACGATCCCTGATCGATTCCCAGTGCCATGTACTGACGATATTTTGTCTTTGTTAAGTCAGAATAAATATTTTACCAGTTTGGACTTACTTAAAGGCTTTCACCAGATATCATTAGAAGAAGATAGTATCCCATACACAGCCTTCAGCACAGCCAGGGGACATTATGAATTTTTACGGATACCTTTTGGTTTACGTTGTGCTCCCATAACATTTACAAGAATGATTAACATAGTGTTTGGAGACTTGCTAGGGGATATATTGCATGCCTATATGGACGACCTTGTAATCTTTTCCAACACCTTAGAAAAACATCTACGTAAATTAGAACTAGTACTACAGAGACTAAGACAACATAACTTAAGGGTAAAGATTAGTAATTGTGAATTTTTCAAAACAAAATTGATATATTTGGGTTCTATGGTGTCAAGCCAAGGTCTTAAAGTAGTCCATGATAAGGTGTCGGCTATCCGTAACTTTCCCATACCTACTAATGTCAAGGGAATACAGCAATTTCTGGGTTGTAGTGGATATTACAGGCATTTTATACGCAATTATTCAATAATAGCTGCTCCCTTAACTGATCTTACGAAGAAGGGCGTAGATTTCATATAGTCTGAGCAGCATCAACAGGCGTTTAATACCTTGAAAGATGAACTGTGTAGTTCTCTTATCTTAAAATTTCCTGACTTCGGTAAGGAATTCTTCATTGCAACAGACGCCTCAGACTTAGGAGTAGGAGGGGTATTGCTTCAGCAATATGATAAACAATTTTTCCCGATAGCTTTTTATTCTCGAAAACTGAGAACTTCCGAAAGTAAGTATGCAGTAATAGACAAGGAAGGGCTAGCTATTGTTAATTCACTAGTGCATTTTAAGTTCATAATATACGGTTATCCCGTTAAGGTTCTTACTGATCATAAACCACTAACCGAATTGTTTAAAGGCTTCAACCACAACCCCAAACGAACTCGGTGGCATTTGATCATTCAAGACTTTGGCGCGAGAATCGGGTATTTACCTGGGAAAGCAAATATCATTGCTGATGCATTATCACGCAACCCCGTGTCATCTTGTACGGAGCCTTTAGCTGAATTAATAGATATATCAACATCCATGCCTATTGTTAAAACGATATCTGAACAAGAAGATTTGGGCTGGAGCGCTGAATTATTACAGACTGAGCAAAGAAAAGATCAGAAATTAGAAACAATTATAAATGCTTGAAAAGCAATCATAAGGAAAAAGGATATATAAAGTATAAGCAGCAGAATTATATAATCAAAGATAATATTCTGTGTAGGACCATGACAAGGAAAACAAGCAATACACCACATGTAACTAACGACCAGGTAGTGGTACTGTACCAATCTCACTTATTTCCACTGTCCTGAATTGGTTGCATGCAAATCCATTGCATGGACACACGGGGTTCTCATTAATGTCACAGAAAGCCAAATCATTGTTTTATTGGCATACAATGCTTAAAGATATAAAAAAACACATAGCTAATTTTCGCACATGTCAGGAAAACAAAGGGCATACGAAAACACCTGTCAGCCTAGGGCTTATCCCATGCCCAATCAACCCTTTGAAAGAATACATTTAGATTTGTTAACAGGATTTTACAAATCAGACAGAGGAAATAAGCACCTCTTAGTAATTGTAGATGCTTTAACTCGATATACAGAACTAATAGCGCTTAAAACTAAAACTGCGATTGAATGCGCTAGGAAGTTTTACGAGTGTTACATTTGTAAACATGGAATTCCACACATGATAATCTCAGACTCGGGTGGAGAATTTAATAATCACTTTCTTACCTCATTGTGTGAATTCCTTAGCATAAAGAAAATAAATACCATGATATATCACCCAGAGTAGAATGGGCTAGTGGAAAGAGCAAATAGGAAAGTTTTAAATATATTAAGAGTAACACTAGGGGGATCAGACCCCAACTGGGATATTGCAATACCTGCGGTACTAAGTACTCTGAATCATTCATATCATAATTTATATCAATTAAAATGTCACTGCATGAAGCATTGTATGGTACCCCAGTTAGAACGCCTTTCCATGTATTAACGCCTACAACTAATCTATCAAATCCTTTAAAAGAATGTATAAATGCAAGCAAAAGTCGTTTTGATATCCTTCGAAAGAATTTAGAAGAATCACAAATCATAATGAAAAGGAATCATGATAAAATAGCGAAGCCAACTAAAACATATATCGTGGGTGATAATGTATAGATACAGGTAAATGTATATAAAGGACTCAATTATAAACTAACACCTAAGTTTGAAAGCCCATTTAACATTTTGGAAACATTAACGGCCAATAGGTTTAGAGTTCAAAACGTATCCCAACCCACTGATGAGAGAATCGTACCATTGGCTCACATAAGAAATTAAAATAAGAGGGAAAGAAGTGAGGGAAAGATTTTTATTTGTATGTTAAAAGTTTTCTTCTTAATACAGGAGTAATTACATATATTTTTCTCATTACAGGTTTCCAAGATGAATTTTTTGTTGTTGGGAGTGATATTGTTCGCTCAAACATTTTTCTCGTGTGGGATGAGCTCTAAAACTAAAAGTATAGATTTTAAATATGGCACTATAGTTGAAAGACAAGAAGACGTTTTTATTACATCAAGTAACGTAGTTGTAGAAGTGCGAATGCAAGCAATTTTTCTCCCAGAGAATGACGTCACTAGCTTAAAAAGCGCCATTTCAAGGTTTGCTGTCTCATTAGATGAATTGCATAGAAGACATTTACCTTTGAATACAGAGAGTTCGCTTGGATCGACACTAAAAGTTGCAGAGATGCTATCTGATGACTTGCAAAATAAGACTTACGAGACAGAATCTTTGGCTTGTGACCTTTTGATGTGGACTGTAGGAAACGAAAATAAAGAGAGACGTAACCCGTTTATTTTTGCTGCACTAAACTTCTTTGGGTCTATTACAAGTTTAGGTTTAGGAATTTCCAATCGTCTTAAGATTAGTAATCAAAATAAGAAAATTGAGTTCTTGACTCATGAAGATGAATTGATTATGTCAGAACTAAGGAATCAGTTAGCTTCAATCAATCAAATTATGAGTTTAGTAAATGAACATTCAAGTAGTATCAATCAGATTATGGAAGTACAGGATTTGTTGGCAACGTTAACGTATTATGATTCAAAAATAGATCACATACATAACAGAATTGCATATTTCCTTGAGAAATCAAAAGATTATGTAAAAGCTATCACGTTAGCAACTAAAGGTGTACTGTCACCCCATTTGTTGCCAATAAAATACTTAAAGTTAATTGTGGAGAACGGACGGGAGAAACTAGGCTATATTCCTTTGTTAGACGCACGTAGGTTAGAATTTTATTACAGCCTAATTACAGTAAGCGTTGAAAATAACAGGATTATGATTACAATTCCCTTTGATTCTTCTGATGCCTGGCAATCTTACAGGATATCACCATTTCCGACTTTCATGACGAATCACTCAAATCCAGTAATATCCAGTTTGACAGGACACATATTGACTTAAATCAATTAACTCACTGTTCAGACGTAATGGATGGAAAAATATGTACAGCTGACTCATTTGAATTCCATAAAAACTTAATGGATTCATGCGAGTTAGGTATAGTGCTAGACGGTGCTCTCTCCCATACAAGTGAAAATTGTCTGGATAAGCTTTATCCCTTTGACAATAATGAGTTCAATTGCAGACTGAAGAACGGCTCATGGATACGATACGACAAGGCCGGCTTCAATGTATCATGCCCGGACGGATCCACGTCCTATTCCCAAATCTTCGTTGCAGCAGATGGTTGTATCAGAACATCCCCTAATTCCATGGTGAAAGGTATAAAAACCATCATCAGAGAACGAGCCTACTTCGCGAACTTCACGTGGTCAACAACGGTTCCATCAATACCTCTCCCATACAACAAACAGGTAGCCAAGCGGTTGATGAAATTGACCGAGATGGACCACCTGTCACTGACTTATAAAGAATTTCTTCACCCCATACTACTAGCAGGAACAGTTGTGACGGTGATGATATTTATCGCCGTTAACATCTTTGTTTGGCGTAGGTTAAGGGACAATAGTTTGTAGCTCAAACAGAACGTTTTGCCATGTCCAGACAAAACTCCTTATTTAATTCAATTTAAAGCCGTTTGAAAGTGGCCACTTCATTCGCTCAAAGGAGTAAAATTGTCTTGGAAAAGTATTGTGTACGAAAAGCAGTTAGTACGCTAGTAATATGTAATTGAAGAGACTATAGAACATTTGCATTTTTAAAAAACATTTTAAAAAACATTTAAAAAACAAATCATTTTTTTCGGCATCTAATAAAACATATAAGCCGCAATGTTAAAAAAAAAGAAAAAAAAAAACAGAGTCTATGGGCATCTAATAACATATATAAGCCCTATATATATATATATATATATATATATATATATATATATATATATATATATATATATATATATATATATATATATATATATATATATATATATGTACGAAACCGTGGTACGTGTACGTACCAGGAATTCGTGTTTGTGCACTAAAATTGTATCTTTACCAAGGTAACAAATATTTTTATTAATTACTGTATTGTAATAATCTATATTTCTGACAAAGGTAACAATTATTCTTTAACAAAGTTACCGAATCATATGTATATCAGTATTTTTTTTTTGGTACCATATAATCATTTGCTAACAATGTACCATATATGTGATCTGTATGTATCATGCATTTTTTCTTTGCTTTGGTAATATCGGTTCATATGCATTATTGTTATTATTTTTTTTTAATGTGCCTATTTGAACATTCATCCTCATTTACTTATGGCTAAAGTTAAACAAAGAATAATACATATCTCCAGTCACACTCCTAGTAAACATATTTTTACATGTTGTTAAATTTTTTTAAAGAAATTGAGATAGCTGGCTGAGATGATGTAATAATCATATATTACATGTTTAAAACACATGACGTAATACGTCATTGTGGAAGTAGAAGCTAGTGTGAGAAGTGCTGTAGTCAGACAGATCATAACAGGATGCGAATACCAGGTCTTAGCAATGTAACATTTTTATGAAGAATAACCACAAATAGAACCGTGTGAAAGAGTTGTGTCGCCACCGGATGCAGGTGTCTTCCTATACTAATGTTTAGTTTACATTTTGTGTTTAAATGCTGAGATAACTGACTATACGATATCTGTGATATCGATATTTTAGCCAGTTCTTGTCAATACATCATATGGAATGGTCATCCAACCAAACCAGCTATACTCCTGTGATGGAGATGTTAACACTGTTGTTTTTAAAGAATAAACCATTTCAAAGTTAACTTGATTGACTTTACTTGAAGATGTAACATCCCAACTAACATACTAAATGTGTGTTAACAACAGTAGCACACTAATATATCCACTGGAGGTTTATTTATTATAAATGCTTCGGTGTGGATAAGAGTTCGAACTTATATGGCATCATAACATTAGTAGTTATTGATGCTGATTTAAGTATGCTTAAATAACAATTAATAACTAAGAAAAAAACTAAAATAAAAACACAAATTAATAAATAACTTGACAATGATACTTTTAAAATTTAATATATATAAAAACGAGCAAGAAGGCTAGCTTCCAATATGAACTAGGGATCATTGCCGACCTAAGTCGATAGTGAACCGACCATCTATAAACTCCCAAGGGAATCCCTTCAAGAAGGCAGTTCCAGATACGATGCATAGATAGCAAGAGAGGTGTGCCATCCACCACAAGAGCCATACGGTTCTGTGGCAAGAAGGGGGTAGGAGGAAACGCTAGCCTAAGGTGTAGACTAGGGAACACAAAGTAAAGAGATTCATATGCAAAAAGGAGGAATTTGAAATCATGAGTTACCAGCACTGGCAATGTGATCGAAACGAATCGAAAAACATGCGCATCACAAAATATAACCGAGAGAGAAACGAAATTCTTAATCAAAGCAAACCACATGGTTCTCAATTTAAGTGGAGAAAGAGGAGTAAAAGCATCCAAAATCATAAAATACTAAAACTTTGTGAAAAACAAAGTAGAAATTTCCCATGCAGTTAATCAAAATGACGCTGCTAAAAGGAATGGAGACCAGCGAATTTGTTTACATTAATACACTGGTATTGGAGTTGTAACGGCTCTCCCACGTTATCAAATCTATCCCATATCCTTCTACACAAGGTTAACTCTATTCTGGGTAGGATAGCAGTGGTTGTATTTAAATACGGCCCTGTTACATACACAATATCTTTCGGGATACTCCATCTGGGGATAGTAACCCCGTGATACCTCTACAGGTAAACTTCTTTGGTATATTATTCACAGAAATATACCAAGTAGAAAGCTGCCTAGAGGAGCTTCTATCAGGAAGACATATCAATGAAAAATAGATTTTTCCTATGTCAAAATCCCTTAAAAATGCAACTGGTATCATAAAAAAAAATGCCCCCTCCAAGAATCTTGATGAAGATGTACCTGGCATCCTCACCACGAGCTTAAGACAGGAATTGTTCCCTGATACCCAGAAGACTGGGACATTCAGTAAGTAAATGCCTAATGCTCAGAGGAACCAAACAATCATCACAAAATGGATGACACCTGCCAGTCATCTGGAACCTGTGAGTCAAACGTGTGTGGCCAATTCTAAGGCGGCAGAGCACCGTCTCCCACCTTCTTGACATATTACCATACTTCCATGGAGGTATAGCATTTATTTCCTTTATCTTATTCTGATAAATAGAATTTGAGTAATGTTGCCAAACATCACAAAGAGACTTTTTGAAATCAGGCAAAATATCATTACTAGGAAAAAGATATATTCCAGGAAGTAATTTCTCTGCTTCCTATTTTGCTAATTAGTCTGCCAATTCATTACCAGACACACCCACATGAGCCGGAACCCAGTAAAACTCTACTTTTTCACCTGCACTGGAACCAATATAGATCCCCTCTACTATTTTCAAAACTATTTTTAAAACTAAACGCACTTTTTGCATCATCAAAAATAATACATTTACCCTCTTTCATTACTACTATATTTTTAATAGCAGTCAGGATACCATTTAGCTCTTTTGTAAAGATAGGGGATGTTAAAGGGCGCACATGTTTATAGCTAAAATTAGAAACATACACCCAAAATCCAACACCAGCA
>NC_090740.1:58827982-58840482 GCF_036898095.1 Palaemon carinicauda
TGGTCGTCCTCTCGGTCTATTTCCGGCCACTTGACAATGAAGCACTATCTTTGGCCATCTGGCCTGTTCCATCCTCTGTACATGCCCAAACCATCTCCTCTGAATATCTTCCACTCTAATCAGAATTGTGTCCTCAACACCAGCCATTTCTCTCACTCCCTCGTTCGTAATTCTGTCCTCCCATCTTACACCACAGATTCTTCTCAGACATTTCATTTCAAAGGCTAATAACTTTTTCTCTTCTCTCTTCTTCAGTATCCAGCATTCAGCACCGTATATCACTGTGGGGATTACTATTGTTCTTAATAGCCTAATTTTCAACTTAATGGATATATTTCTATCTTTCCAGATTCTTCTTAGCCTTCCAAATGCTTTCTGGCCACTTGAGATTCGGTCTTGAATTGCTCTTTCCATCTTTCCATCTGCTGTGAAAAACACTCCCAAATATTTAAACTCATTCACTTGTTCCACTTCTCCCTCTGATAGCTGTATTTCTAAGGCCTCTCTCTGGCGTCCAATTTTCATACTTTTGGTTTTCTCTCTATTTATCACTAATTCATACCTACTGCACTGCTCCTCCACCATTCTTAACACTCTCTGAAGTTCCTCCTTAGTTTCTGCTAAAAGCACTATGTCATCTGCATACCTCATGTTAGATATTTTTGTCCCTCCTATATTTATACCACCCTCATAATCTCCAAGTGCCATTCTCATAACCCATTCCAAGTATAGGTTGAAGAGGTGTGGTGATAGTGGGCAACCCTGTATAACACCACCAGTGGTTATGAACTCTTCTGTCATACACTTTCCTTTTCTTACTCTAGTCGATGTCCTTTCATACAATCTCCTGATGGTTTCCAGTATTTTTGGTTCTAATCCCCATTCCTTCAAAATCCTAATCATTCCTTCCCTCCATATGGAGTCAAACGCTTGCCTGAAGTCAATAAATACACAATACAAATCTTTTTCCTTCTCCCAGAATTTTTCTATGATTTGTGAGAAGGTGAATACATTATCGATTGTTCCTCTACCCGCCCTAAATCCTGCTTGACCCTCATCAATTATTTCCTCTTCTTGCCTTGCTATTCTACTTTGTATGATTTTTGCTAAAACTTTATAAGCATGTGGTAATAGACTGATAGGCCTATAATTTTTGCATAAGGTGGTGTCCCTTTTCTTGTGTGTTGGAATTATAATGTTTTCAACCCATTCATTTGGAGCTGCTTGTCCATCTACTATATCCCTACATAAATCACACAACCATCTTTCTACCATTTCACCGCCAGCTTCAAGCAATTCCTTTGGTAGTCCATCTATTCCTGGTGCTTTCCCCCTTGACATAGCTCTTAAAGCTTTTCCCACTTCTTCTATCAGGAGATCTGGCGTTTCCTGTATGTTCCATAGCTCTCCTCTTAGTTCTGGATAATCTTCTACAGTTACCCGTCTTCCACTTCCTTTTAGTTGTTCCTCGTAGTGCGTTTTCCAGATCTTCTCAACATCAGCCGTTGCTGATACCTTGTTGCCATCTGCATCTCTTACATAAATTCCATAGTTTTTCCAACCCCTGGTTAATCTGTCTACTGCGGTGAATAGCTCTCTTGAATGGCCGTTTCAGAAACATTCCTCACATGTTTTACACAGGTCTTCTATCCATTTTATTTTTGCTCTTTTGCATTTATTGTCCACTGCTCTGCACTTTTGTCTATAACTTGCTTTGTTTTCTTGGGATGGGTTTTCATTCTTTGTCTTTTTTGCTTCTCTCCTCTCTTGGCATGCATCCAATACTTCCTCTGTGACCCACTGTTGCTTTGCTCTCCTTCTCCTTCCCAAAATACTGTCTGCTTCCTCTTTAATTATGTCTCGTACCTGACGCCACTTTTCCTCTGTTGTCTCAAGTCCTATTAGTGGTTCAAAACGTCCTCCTACTCTTACTTTGAAGGCAGTTTTTACTTCCTCGTTCCTCAGTTTATCTAGATTATACCTGACTAGTTCTTGGTTTCTTAATCTGTCTGTCCAAAATTTAATAAGGATGTTTGAAAGTAGTAGTTCATGTGATGTTCCAAAGTCTGCTCCCCTCATCACTTTTGTTCCCATCACTGATGTTTTCCATCTCTTATTTATAAGGATATAATCAATGCAGTTCTTATGAATTCCATCTGGGTGCGTCCATGTATATCTGTGCTGTTCTCTATGATAAAAGTAATTATTTGTTATACACAGTTGTTTACCCTGGCAAAATTCCAACATCCTCTGTCCTCTCTCATTTCTTTCACCTAAATCGAACTCTCCCATCACATCCTCGTAGCCTCTCCTGTCATTTCCGATTTTACTATTGAAGTCGCCCATCACCATGACTACATCGCCTGTCTTTGTTGTCTCTATTTCCTCCTCTAACTGTGAATAGAAGTTTTCTACGTCTTCATCTTCATATGAGCTGTCTGGTGCATATACCTGAATAACCTTAAAATTCTTGTGCTTTCCTCTCAAAGTGACCGAAATTATTCTTGAGTTCACCGAATTGTGCTCCAAATAAGCTCTTTGTGCTCTTTTTCCTAACATCAGTGCTACTCCCTCTCTATGGAAATTGTCTGTTCTACCTGAATACAATATTTTGATTCCTTCTGACATCATTTCACCTTCTCCCACCCAATGAGTCTCTGCTATTCCTAATACATCCCAACTGTATCAATTTATTTCTTCAATGGTACACCTAAGTTTTGCTGGTGCAAAGAGCGTTGTTACATTTACAGTTCCAACTGTTGTTATTCCTTTTGCTGACCACCTTGCCAATTTCTCACCATGAGGCTGTGGTTTAGAACCTCGGGGCGCGTCGGTTCCCCCGGACGCGGTAGCCATACTACTAATCCTTGACATCTTTTTCATGCAGGTTTCTTGACTAATAAGGTAGCCGGCTAGCCACTCCTCTGCTACCTGTTTGGTCCACGACTCCTTATTACTATTATTCGGAGTAGCCCTTGCAATAAGTTGTACTGCAAGGGTTTCCCTCATCCGCCACCTAAGGGACGCGCCTGGTAGGAGTTGTCTCTCCCACAGGATATATATATATATATATATATATATATATATATATATATATATATATATATATATATATATATATGTGTGTATATATATATATATATATATATATATATATATATATATATATATATATATATATATATATATATATATATACACATATATATATATATATATATATATATATATATATATATATATATATATATATATATATATATATATATATATATATATGTATGTATGTATATTTATATATATATATATATATATATATATATATATATATATATATATATATATGTATGCATGTAAATATCAACCACAATGTCTTTTAATATCGAATTTTACCTTTGGGAATATATATATCCACTGGAAATTCATTTATGATATATGCTTGTGGCGGGGTAAAGATTCGAACATATGCCGTAAATAGAAACAATGCGTGCAAGGATGACTTTACCAATCGACCATTCGATAGCTTGTTTGGTAAAATCTCGATTTGTAAAGTCGGTGAATAATTTAGGATAGATTAGAAAGTTATCTCAAACCTGAGATATCAGAAGATTACTTAGAAGAAGCAGAAGCTGTACGAGATAGGGCTAGGCAGACTAGGTTGTATGTGTAAGTAGACTGAATAATATTTCAGTAATGGACAACAAAGACGACCATAAATGTTCTGCAAGTAGTGCAACATCCATTCATACAAAACTGGCCTAAATTAGAATTATCATTGTTTGATGGAAAAATAACAGCGTCAGAGATTCTTGTATTGGTTATTCTCCTACATTGATGCCAGTCATTAACAAGTAAAATAATTGTGGTCACTGTTAGACGTAACTGTCAAGGATTTGTTGCAGGGCATGATACACACCAGTGGCGTCTGTAGAACACTTGCCAACCTACACAAAGAAAGATTTGATAAGATTTATCCAAGTCCTTCTTTCTCTGTATGTACCGGTCAATCAAGATAAGAACTATATTAACCATCTTTGAAGATTTCAGGAGGAAGTCATAAAACATACAAGAAGCTAAGATGCCCTTGGAGTAACAGGCAAACAGTGTGAAGTTTTCCTAACCCCTGTGGTTGTGCTACGACTTTCAACATACTTAAGACGTCTCTGGTCAAGAGAGTGTAGTGCCCTTGAAAGTTATTTTGATTAATTAATGAAGTGGGTTAAAAGGGAAGTTGAAGTACTAGAAAGAAGGGAAATGTAAAATATACAGGAAATATCCTAGATCCTGCCACTTGTACCCCAAAAAATGTGGAAAACATAATACTATTAGTAGAGAAGGCATAGGAAATCTCTTCACAACCTCTGTTTTACATACATTTCCTCTGACAGATGGTTCCAATTACGTTTTATAATCAGGTAAACCATAAATCTGAAAAATTCTAAAAGTTTTTAGTATTGGATGGGTAGCAGCGATATATTTTAATAAGAAAATTAGGGGTTTATTTGAAAGGTTTAGAATATGGGTCATATTTCTAAAAGGAGTAAGGTAAGGTGTGCTAAAGTCAAAGTGGTTATATATGGTATAAAGCAGTATATAGGTCTCCCAACAAATGTAAAAAATTGTGATCACATGGTGGTTCCTGCACCTAGCATTTTTGCCAAGCTGCTAGTAATAAGTAAAGGTTATAAATAATAAAGGACATGTCATCACTGCTAAGTTGTTGTTTGATAATGGTTGTAATCGTTCATATGTTAGTAGCAAGTTTTTAGAAATGTGTAAACCTATATGAGTTACCGCAGCTGAATCCCTTTACAGTAGTTTTGGTGGTCATAGCTCCGGTTGTGATATACTAAGTAATAAATACAAATCAAAGGTCTGGATAATAGAGTAAAGTTATTCGAATTAGTTAGACCAGTAGTTACGACCCATATCCTACTGTAGATGCATTTAGACATTTAGATTTGCAGATGACTTTGATGATAACTCACCTTTAGAAATTGATTTTTTTATAGGTCTGGATTAATAATGGAGTCTTGTAAACCTTAAGGATGTAGCGCAGATAGAGAAAATTGTTGCCATGGATTCAGTATTTGGTTAGGTTCTGTCAGGAAATATTGGGAAATGTTTTGATAGTAGTAAGGCTGTAGGTACGTCTTTATTATCAGCCTTTATGTCTTCATTTTCCAAGCTATTAAATACATCAGGGGTATCTGATGCTAAGACGCTCATTTTTGAGGACCTAGAAACTATCAGCATTACTAGTAAAGAATACAAGGAAGATATCAGAAAAAAATAATTCGAGAGCTCGGGAATAAAAATTATTTTTATGATTGACTGATATGATGTTCAGTTACCTTAAAAGAAAAACAGTATTAAAGATTCATTGATGAGTTTTATAAACCAAGTAATGAAGAGGAGGAATAGGCTTTTCGTTAGATTTGATAGGGATGAAGACTTAAGGGCTGATTATATGAAGGTTTTTGATGAGTATGAATGGTTAGGAATAATTGATGAGATTCTTTTTAAGGAGGTGGCACCTCAGCGACTCATTTGTTACATGGTTCACAGACCTGTTATTACATTAGATAGCAGTACTACAGAGATATGTATTTTTCTTTATACCTCTGCCAAGGGACCCAATTAGGGTGTTCTTTAATGAAAATGCCAAAAAAAAGGGACCTGACTGATTGCAATAATTACAGATGGATAAAGAGACTGGAGAGGAAGACTGATGAAAAGTTGAGAGATG
Organism: Palaemon carinicauda; assembly: GCF_036898095.1. Classification (NCBI taxonomy): domain Eukaryota; kingdom Metazoa; phylum Arthropoda; class Malacostraca; order Decapoda; family Palaemonidae; genus Palaemon; species Palaemon carinicauda. The sequence continues at coordinate 58,833,732 of NC_090740.1, forward strand.
AACAAGCAGGATTTAGAAAAGGTAAAAGTTGCACTGACCAAATTTTCCTTTTGAGACATCTTGTACAGCAATGGTTAGACTATAGAAATCCCCTTTTGATGGCATTTGTGGACTATAAAAAGCCTTTGATAGTCTGCACCGGCTAATTTTGTGAAGAGCCATGTGTTATTATGGAATTCCTCTTAGATATGTAAATTTCATTAAGTCTGTTCATGAGCATAACAAGTACAAAGATAATGAATTTCCAGTGAATAGTGGAGTACTCCAAGGGAATGTGTTGACACCTGTGTTGTTTATCCACCTCGTGGATTTTGTAATGCATAGAACAGTCAGAGATGGTGCAGAAGGATTGAACTTGGATTTATGATAAGAATTTAGCAGACCTAGAGTATGCTGATTATTCTGTCCTTGTTAGCAGAACACTACAGGATTTGCAATGCTTGCCTACCAGAATGCATGAAATATCACACGAGGTTGGGCTGAAGATAAATAGAGATGATGAGAACGGAGTATACAATGGAAGATGAAAAATCATTAGAAGGAGAAAGGATTAATGAGGTAGAATCATTTAAGTATTTGGGAACTATAATCTCCAATACAGGATCTTTAGAATTATAGTTTAGTGGAAGATTGAAAAAGCAAATCAGACAATCGCTAGGTTAAGTAAAATTTGGAAATCAAATCGCCTGTAATTTCATGTAAAAATCAGACTATACATCAGTTTAGTAAGATTGGTGGTACTCTATGGACATGAGTCATGGTATAACAATGAAACAATCTCCAATAGATTTAGTAGATATGAGAACAAAGCCCTCAGAAGGATATTGGGAGTTGAATTGCAGGGAAGGATTAGAAATGAAACTATAAGAGAGATTACTTGGGTGCCATTTGTGGATGAGATCATAGTGAGGGGTAGATGGAGATGGTCTTGGCATTCTCATCGCTCTGAGCTGGGCTCCACAAGGCATTAGAAGAGTTGGAAGACCCAATCCTACATGGCTAAGGACTATGAAGCGAAAAGTAGAGGATGAATTCAGAAGTATTGAATTAAAAGCTCAAGATAGAGACGACTGACGAAATCTAACCGAGGTCCTTTGCGTCACTAAACGTGGGAGGAGATGATGACGATGATGACTAATTACTGTATGTATGTTGACAGGTCCTACTGAAAACCCAGATTTGGTGGAGATATTAATTAGAATTAGAAGGTGGCCATAAGTGATCTCTGCTGATATTGTTTGTTTCTTTTTAAGTTGGCCATACGTGATCTCTGCTGATATTTTTCATCTTTCTTTTTTTTTTTTTTTTTACACATTAATGTACACAGTCAGGACAGAAATGTCCATAGTTTTTACTATACCAGGTAAAGATAGATTGAAACATATGAGATTTAATAGAGATATTTTTGCTAAAACCTCAAGCCCTCTTGTATTGTTAAATACAATTAAAGCATTTACTCTGAATGTGAAGCTGTTCAAGATTTAAAAATAGATATGCATGTGGACAATTGGTTCAGTTGAGCTGATACTGTAGAAGTGGCAACTAGATTTAAAACTGAATATGATGTCATGGCTGATAGCAATATGTCACTTGAAAAGGTTTCATATAATAGTGTTGTGACATTTTCTAAGTTTAAGGACAAGAGGCAAATCTTAAGTGTTGCCAAAACTAATATAATAATAGGCCTTAATTGCTCAAATCATGATGATAAATTTCATCTGAACCCTAATTTGGACATTTTATACGCAAAGCAAATTGTTTTGATTGGGTGTCTTCAGATGACAAGTTGCCAGATGAGGGGGAATGCAAGATTAAGAAATGGATAGATAGTAGCAGATACTTGTGTTCATTATTAATAGATGCTATTTTACTAATGTATCTTAGAAGAGTATCAAATATATCGAAATACATGGGTTTGGAGGTGCTTCTCAGAAAACGTTTGGTACCTGAGAATACTTAGGATTTTGCCTTGGAGATGATTGTCAATCTTTACGTGTCATGTCTAAAAACTACCCGTCCTAAATTGAGGTCAATGGGAGTTTTATTGTGTACTAGATTAGGGCGATGTGTTGCTCGTTAAGGTATTTTAAGTGTAATTTACTCTGATAACACCAGAACCTTTGTTGCAGCCTCCTAGGAAGTCCAGAAGGTATTTGGACACTTAGCACCCAAGTGGAGGTTTAATGTACCAAGATCACCAAGGTGGGGACTGAAGAGGATAGTTTAAGAGGCTTGTGGGGTCTGTAAAGATAGCTTTTAAAACCACTTTTCAATCAGATATATAAAGAAGAAAGAATTATAGGCCATTCTGGTAGAAACCGAATACTGTATGAACTCTCGATCTCTGACCTTCATAAGTGATGAGTCACATTTTGACCATTATCTTGCTCCTTTTCATTTTATTCTTGGTAGAAATATAGCTTCTGGCCCACTTGTTATGATTCAAGAGAATGTACGGGCTAGAGAGAAAATTAGAAATAAAGGGTTAGATCACATATGGAATGTTTGAAGGAAAGATTGCAAAGCAAAGCTACCCACGTAGTAAAAGGATAAACATAGAAATTTAAATTGAATGTTTTTAGAGCTGTATTTGCTAAGACATAATTTCTTCAGATTACACTGGCCTATTGAAGTAATTGTAAATGTATATCATAGACGAAAGGATGGGTTAATTCAGTTATGATGATAAAACTAAAAAACGTGTCATTAACAAGTCAATCCAGAGATTACAAGATTTGGAGATTAATGCTTACTTGAACCTTGTCTTAAAGCACCTTTCTTTGCAAGGTCTTTAACATGTAAATGATAATTCTGGTTTGAATATTGATGAAATAGATGAAGAGGTATCTGAATAGAATACTAATCAAAATGTTGGTGATAGTGGTAACATATTTTTGAGAAGGGTCGTCAACTTAAAAGACCTCATAAATCAGATTTATGTACGATGAGTCTTAACATTTTAGACTTTATTCTGTCTTCAGTTGATAGTACAGTATGTTATAATTCATAGTCATTGATACGTTAGGTGGTCCAAATAGAAAACCATATCACAACGCCTTTGCTTTCCTAGTATGAAACTTTTTTAAGACAGGTGGTTTCACTTTTATGGTGGGGAGAATATAAAACAGTATTAATATTTATGTTGTACAAATTAAGTTGATTATTTTAGCCATGCCGTAAACACTCACTGATAGATGTTTTCTTTTAGTAGTCTAAGTTAATACTGTTCCAAATTTAGTTCACGCTAAATTTGTTGTTATTTCAGAGTAGTATTTCATTAGTCAATCCATAATGAATTGCTAATAGTTTAAAGAAATTACATGAACATCATTTTTTGTTTATTAAGAATCAATGAACCTCATTTTCTTAAAAATTGAAGTGTTGTGTTACATCTATAAAGTCTGTCTACTTTCAGAAGAAAATGAAGATGATGTTATATATCATTATAAACATCCGAAGGGTACTGATTAGTTTGTGAATCTTAGTTATGTCCCCAAGCAGGAAACAGAAGAATTTTTCGTTCTAGTGATGGAATTGAAGGATTGATTATAAAACTGAATAAGAAATATAAACTGAAGACTATTCAGACATATGTCCCAACAACCTCCCATACAGAGGAAGAAATAGATACTCTTCTTTTATGAAGATCTAGAGATATCTATGAAAAAACATAAGACTCAATTAAAATTTGTTTTGGGTGATTTCAATTCTAAAGTAGGTCAAAAGAAGATAGGAGAATCATAAAAGAGGAAAATTTAGAGTAGGCACCTTTTATAAAGAGGAACATAGAAAATGGACATGGAGAAGACCAAATGGAGAAACGTAAAATGAAATAAGTTTTATATATGTGAAAAAAGTCATTTTAGTTAAAGATGTAAGTGTTAAAACGGTTAAATTCAAGTGGTCATAGAATAGTAAGAAGCAAACTTTGGTTAGATCTAAGAAAAGAGAGAAAAATAAACTTTAAAAAAATAATCACTCCTGTAATAAGAGAAAAATCTGATGAGTTTAGTTTAGCAATACAAAATAGGTGCTTAGAGTTACATGATGAATTGGAAGTAAGTAAAAAAGAAATGAACATTGTTTTAACAAAATTTGTATTGGAATCAGTACAAGAGATAATTGGAGAATTTCATAAACAAAATCAAGTTAAGTTATCAGAAGAGAAAAAGAAATATAATAAAAATAGACAGGATATGAGGGTAAAATCCAAAAGAGATAAAATAGAATTAGCTGAACTATCCAAAATCATATACAAACTAAAAACCCAAGATATTCGTATAAAGAACAGAACAAATTAAGGAAATAATTAAAAATGGAAGAAACATAAAATTTATGAAAAGAAGACATGGAACTGGTTGCCAACAAATGTTTGATTTAAATGGTGATAATGGGAATACTGTCAACAATAGAGATGGAGTGATAGAAATTCCAGAATATTTCTATATTATGCTATATAATACTGATATAAGTAAAATCTTCACCCATAGAAATAATGTAACACCTCCGCCGTACCAAACGTAAAAATAGAAGTAAATAAACCCTTAAAAGGGCATGAAAAAGGCAAAGAAGCAAAAGAAGATGGCCTAACAATTTATTTAATAATAGATGGGGAGATTTCATAGTATTAAATTTCGCTGAACTGTAAACCAAATGTCTGCAAGAAGACTCTATACTTACAGCTTGGAAAACTTCATCATTATAATAATTAACAAAAGGGAGGCATAAAAAACTGAAAAATTACTACCCAATACGTTTATTCTCCGTAATATATAATATATTTATAAAGATTGTATTAAGCCGAATAGAAAGACAGCTAGGCTTTAATTAACCAAGAGAGCATGCAGGCTTTAGAAGTGGGTATTCAACAATTGACCATTTCCATGGAATTAACCAGCTATTGGAAAAATCTGTCAAAACTTCAGAAGTAATAAAAACCAATCAAAAACAGGGAAAAGAAGAACTCCATGTTAGAACACTTTAAAAGATATCTATACACAAAGATTGTAAGAAAATTCCGATTGAGAAAGAAATCAGACAGGGGCACACATCTCTCCTAAATTATTCAAAGCATAACAAGAAGAAGATTTTGAGAGTTTAGGTTGGGAAAATTTAGGAATTAGCATTAATGGGGACTAGCTTAATAACTTGAGATTTACAGATGACATAGTTGTGCTCACTGAATCTTTGGAGGAACTAGAAAAGATCATGGAAAATTTGAATAGAGGAAGCAGAAATGTAGGACTGAAAATGAAAATGAGTACAAAAAACATAATGTTCAATGAAAATGCAGAGACAACAGATGAGAATTATGGACGAACATTTCGAGATTGTTGATGAATATACGTACATAGGAAAGACTGTAAGTGTTCCTTAGGACAAAAAATTAAAAGAAGGATAAGCATGGCGTTTGTTTTATGGATGAAAATGGATATATCATCAACAATAAAGATGGAGTGATAAAAATTGCAGCAGATTTCTATACAATGCTATAAAATAGTGATGTAAGAACTAACTTTACCAATAAAAATAATAAAACACTTGAGCCAGTACAAAACATAACAGTAAGTGAAGAAAAGAGAGCGTTAAAAGGCATGAAATATGGGAAAACACACTAAGAAGATGACTTAAAAATTGATTAAACAATAGATGGAGGATATTTTATAGGAGTAAAACTTACTGAGCTTCACACAAATTGTCAACCAGAAGGATCAATACCTACATCTAAGAAAAATATCATCATTATACAAATTCACACACAGGGAGACACCTACTGCCCAAAATATTACAGTAAAATAATTATACTCCCCGGGATGTATGACATATTTACCAAGACTATATTAGGTCGAATGGAAAGACAGCTAGATTTTAATCATATATATATATATATATATATATATATATATATATATATATATATATATATATATATATATATATATATATATATATATATATATATATATATATATATATATATATATATATATATATATATATATATATATATATATATATATATACATATATACATGTTCTTACGATGCTGGTATAGTTTAGAGTAAATGTCGTAGTTTATGGATAATTTTAATTATGTTTCATTTATTGTTTTCAATTGCGGATTGAAGAGATAATACCCAGCCCGTAAAATGAGCCCCTCTCATGTAGATATAAGTATTTTATGTAAATTACGTAAGATTTTCGGCGAGAATTTCATTATATTCTTTATTCAAGTTAGAATATGAAATTTACATATCTATCCTTTTTAAATTAGCTTTTCATTTCACATATGTTTGCTATGAAGTCTTACGTTGTCTGCTTGAAAGTATTGTAGGATTCATGCGAGATAGGAACAAGGGCTTAGGTAATGCTCTTTTATATTCGTATGATGTATTGCGTCAAGGTTGAGAGAGAGTATTTCAGAACATGTGCTTTGGAATGTTCAGTGACACGTCTTTCCGAAGGTTCCCGATGCCCGGCGAGAGGATGTTATCTTTTTTTTTTATTTTGGGGAAAATAGCTGGGTGGAACTAGATGGGAAGTCATCTCACAGATGTCTCGACGTGTATCTGAGAGTTACCAAAAACCCCTTTCACTCGCCTCTTGGCATTTTTATCTAGTTGGAAACTTTGATGCCCTTGCGCACAGCCCCCACGCTACCAGATCTAGATCCGGGAAGGTTCTGAAATCCGTCAGATTTGATATATAAGGACCCAAGGTTGGGTGAGAGTCAGAGACAGATAGACATAGA
>NC_090740.1:58842982-58852982 GCF_036898095.1 Palaemon carinicauda
TATGAGTGTCATAAATTGGAGGGCACGATCACTGAACTCTGTTATACGTGACGTGTCCCTAGTCTCATAAAGTGATGTGTTTGACAGTATATTTCCGTCACAGTGGAGAATTCTACAAAACCCAACAAATCAGCATGTTGATTCAGCATGCTGATAAAGCAACATTGTATCTAGCTTTCGGAGGGTTAGTCAGTACCATTCGTGAGATCATTAGACAAGGTACTCACCTGAGAGTATTGGCTGTGTACAATTGTATTCACAAACCTTTTTGTAATAAACTGGGAAAAAAACCCATATTCCGATGTCTCATTATCCGTTGACATGGGATCTATTGGTGTCAGGTGTACAAATACATCTGTTTGTGTGTGCTGTGAACGAAGATGTTCTTAAAGCCGGTAAAATAAAAGTTTGAGATGCCTAGATATGCATAAACTAACATAGCAGACACTGGTACTGCGGGATATGAAAACGAAGGAGCAGTTGTTTATAGTGATGTCAATGAAGAATATAGACGAGAACAAGGAATTCAGGACTTAGAAAATAAGTTAGATAACATAGCCAAGTTAATGATCAGATTTTTGGTTGAACGAGAAGAGAAGCGGGGCAGAACCACAGCATATCCGACGTACATAAACGAAGTTCAAAAGCACACAAGTGAAAGTACACATGCACAGCCGAGTGAAAATATGCAAAACGTCGTAGTTCGAAAATTGCAAGAACTCTAGGCAAGTGCTAGGCCTTTGGATGATCAACGGCCTAAAGAAGGGTTTCAATCAATCAAAGTGTTTTTGAGAGACTTTGAAGTAGCCACATATGGGTTGTCAGAAAGAGAAAAAGCAATTCAAGTAATTAGATTGCTGAAAGATGCTCCGGCAATGGAGGTAATGTGTTGGCCACAAGACAGTTTAAGAAGTTATGCTGAAATAAAACGAGGTTTAATTAAGAAATACGCCTTACCTGATGCGAGAAAAGGGGACACAAAAGAAAATTACAAACGTAAAATATGGAAAGGTGAATCCGTTGTTAGTTTTGCAACTCGAGTTTTTCGGGATTGTGATTCGTTTACTACACGCAGTGCTAATCTCCATGAGGGTGAAAAAAAAGCAATTGCCCATAAACATATTAACAGATTAGTAAACCCGTATTCATGAGGTTATTTATTCGAGGACAATCGCTCATTAGCAGACGTAGTGATGGCGATACAAAACATTCTAGATAGTTTGCCAGAAGAAAAAATGACTGAGAACAAATACCCCGATACCGAGAAGGTGGCAGCCATGAGAGGCACTCTCATGGCAGTTTTGTCTCCCTTAGTTGGCCATAATGCTCTTGTTTATTTAGACAATATCATAATTACAGGGAAAACGGGCGAAGAACATAATAATAATATTCATAAAATTTTAGAAGCATTGCGACGTAATGCTATGAAAATAAATTTGTCAAAGTGAAAATATTTCTGTAAACAGGTCGAATTTTTAGGTCACATAATAACTCCAGAAGGTATCCAACCATATTCCAGTAAAGTAGAATCTATTAGAGATTTCCCCAGGTCAGGTACCCCTAAGGAAGTAGCTGGGTTCCTTGGGCTCATTGGGTATTACCGTAAATTTATGAGAGGTTTTGGAGAGATAGCGAGACCCTTAGATGGTTTAAAGAAACAAAAAGTAATAAATTGAGGAGTGAAAGAGGAAAAGGCCTTTAACCATTTGAAACCTGCATTAACTAGCAATGACTTACTCGCATACGCTAGATTTGATCCCCCATTTTTAGTGATAACAGATGTAAGTAGGTTAGCTACTGGTGGCGGAATTTCTCAATGAGATGATAAACGTAGAGAGCGACCCATTTGTTTTGCTTCCAGAGCATTAAAAAAGGCAGAAAAGGGTTCTATTACATTCGATCGAAACGCATTGGCTATTCTTTGGGTTCTAGACAGGCATCAGTTCTTTTTATTAGGTCAGTCGATTGAGTTGCAAAGTGATCATTGCCCCTTACATGATTTATTTTACAAAGGTGACGACATCTAGACAAGCGAGATGGATTGAAAGATTACTAGTGTTTAACATAAAGGGGTTTCACCACATAGTAGGTAAAGCTAACAAGGTAGCTGATGCCCTCTCTAGAGGTGCAGTTATAGGAGTAATAACTAGGGCACAAAAGAGGAACGAAGAACGAAACCAAAATATTGAAGACCCCTATCAAAATAGAGAACGGGTTATGAATTCCCGCGAATAGCAATCAGAAAATGAGAAAGAGAGAGTTAGAGATGTTGGAGAGAGAGAGAGAGATTGGAACGGTGAAGGTGAATGTATGTGGGTGGCCGAGGACATGACCGGGGGTGTCCAGAATGAGTACCCTGATGAAGCAGGTGTGATTGACTTGGGATGTTGGGACATAAAGGAAGTCAGAGAGGGACAGAAAAAAGAGGAATGCATGGAAAGAGTACGAGCAGTGATTAAAGGGGAGTTGGAGAGTTATCCCTCATTTCTGAATTTGCCTCGTGAGAATTTCTTTATAGAGAATGATATCTTATATTGTGCTTACAAGAAGAGGGGAGGGAATTTTGTGCACGGGTAGTTCTTCCTCCCTCTATAATTAATCAAGCCATCTACGTTACGTTGTACATGAAGGTCTGTATGCAGGGCGTTTAGGGATTGATAGAACATTAAGGAGAGCATGTGAATCCTTCTTTTGGTTAGGAATGAAGAATATCTATAGAAAATTATATAAAATGTTGTCATGCTTGTAACTGTTTCAAAGAACATAAAAACCCTGTACTGGAAGCCAGAAAGTGGCCTGTGATTCCTATTAAATTCTATAGGGTGCATATGGCTGTGATAGGACCATTTCCTACTGGTTTAACACAGCATAAGTATATATGTGTATTTCTGGATGCATTTACTCGTTGCACTCATACTTATGCAATGTTGGATAAAGCAGCAAATTCAATAGCCCAGGCGCTGTGCTCTTTTATTACTAGGTTTGGTTGCTTCAAAATTTTGATAGGTGATAATGGTCTCGAGTTTATAAATAGTTTAGTGAAATCGGTCACAGACTTGGTCAAAATTGAACATTTTTCAGTGACCGAATATAGGCCTTCAGCTAATGGCTTAGTGGAATCGCATAATAGGGAAGTAGCGCAAATTTTACATTACTTAGTGGCTGATGACCCCCTTCATTGGCACGCCATGCTTCCTACAGCTGAGCTAGCTTTGAACACTGCATATAATGCTTCGCTCAGGGACAAACCTTTCTTTTTAGTGTATGGACAGGATCCTGTGTTACCATATACGGTCATGATTAATTTGCAACAGTTGCCAAATTATTCAACTGAGCAATACCGTGATTATTTACTAAATCTCTTAAGGAGAGTAATGAACACCACTGAAAGGTTTTTGAGAAGAGCTAATGAAAAACGCAGCTCAAAGTAGGATGGTCAGTTCAAAACCGCACCGGTAAAAGTATTTGTGGGCAATCGTGTGTATTTGAAATGATTACAACCTAGAAAACACAAACTAAAGCCAGCGTATTTAGGTCCGTACCGAGTAAAGATAGTTAAATCTAACACAGTTGTGATACAAAGCATTATTAATAGTGCAGTGTCTGAACACCACCAGGCACACATATATGTGGTGCCGGATGATGTAGTTTTCAAAAGTGACAATCAGAATGTACCTCCTTACCCCTGCATACGTGACATTCCTCGAGTCGATGAGTAGTATTTTTTTTCTTTATTGTTTTTGTTGTTTGAACAGACCTCATTTCTTTTTTTTTATGTGTTTTAAATAAAGTTGTTGGTGCTTAATGTGTATGTAAAGTGTTGTGGTAATTTTGCTGAGTGTAGCAATACGTATGACATACTGCTGAGTGAACCTAAAAACAATTAGAGGTTGTCCGGGTTAACTGCACAATTTTGCAACACAACTCACCACCACCGTTTCGCCATTTTTTAAATCACTACTACAATTGCACTTGTAACTATCCCTCGGTAACTGTTTCAAAGAACATAAAAACACTGTACCGGAAGCCAGAAAGTGGCCTGTGATTCCTATTAAATTCTATAGGGTGCATATGGATGTAGTAAGACCATTTCCTACTGATTTAACACAACATAAGTATATATGTGTATTTGTGATTGCATTTACTCGTTACACTCCTACTTACCCAATGTTGGATAAATCAGCCAATTCAATAGCCCAGGCGCTTTGCTCTTTCATTACTTTCATTTTGATAAGTGATAATGGTCTCGAGTTTATAAATAAGGTGGTGAAATCGGTCACGGACTTGATGAAAATTGAACACTTTTCAGTGACCGCATATAGGCCTTCAGCTAATGGCTTAGTGGAATCGCATAATATGGAAGTAGTGGAAATTTTACGTTACTTAGTGACTGATAACCCCATTCATTGGCACGCCATGCTTCCTATGGCTGAGCTAGCTTTGAACATTACATGTAATGCTTCGCTCAGGGACACGCCTTTCTTTTTAGTGTATGGACAGGATCCTGTGTTACTATATACGGTCCTGATTAATTCGCAACAGTTGCCATATTATTCAACTGAGCAATACCGTGTTTATTTACTAAATATCTTAAGGAAACTAATGAACACCACTGAAAGGTTTTGGAAAAGAGCTAATGAAAAACACAGCTCAAAGTATGATGGCCGGTTCAAAACCGCACCGGTAAAAGTATTTGTGGGCACTCGTGTGTATTTGAAACGATTATAACCTAGGAAACTCAAAATAGAGCCAGTGTATTTGGTTCTGTACAGAGTAAAGATGGTTAAATCTAACACTGTTATGATACAAAGCATTATTAATGGAGCAGTGTCTTTACATCATCAGGCACACATTCATGTGGTGCTGGAAGAGGTAGTTTTCAAAAGTGCCAATTAGAGTGTACCAACTTACCCCTGCATACGTGACCTTCCTCGAGTCGATGAGTAGAATTTTTTTCTTTGCTGTTTTTATTGTTTGAACAGACCTCATTTCTTCTTTTGGCGTGTTTTAAATAAAGTTGTTGGTGCTTAATGTATATGTAAAGTAGCAATACGAATGACATACTGTTGGGTGAACCTAAAAATAATCAGAGGTTAAATAGGTCAGGTGTGATCCGTCAGGAGGATGCTGTATTATTCACGTATTTATATGATTCCTGGTTACTGGGGCCGGCGCGGTTCCCGAAGGGCAAGTGGCTACGGGATTAAAGTTCAGCCTCGAGGAAAGGCAGTGTTAGAGAATGTGTAGATGTGAATACCTTATATTTAAAGTTATAAGAGAAGGGAGGGAAGATGAATGATTTTCTCGGAAAATGGCTAGTGGCCACTGAGGAATAGTTACAAGCGCAAGTGTAGTAGTGATTTTAAAAATGGCGAAACGGTAGTGGTGAGTTGTGTTGCAAAATCATGCCGTAAACCCGGACAAGTAAAATCGAGGGATGAAGGAATATCTATTCCTACCCTTGTTCCATCCAAAAGGCATGTATTGCCCACAACTAGAGGGAGGTTACTGATGAGGTTGTGTTATACTGATATTGATATAATTTTTTTTTTTACTTTAGGTATTCTGTATTTTAGTTGCAGAAGTCATAAGAAGAAATGAGTGAAATTATTTAATCTTATATTGTGTACATTTTCACATGCAATAGTTAATTTTTTTATTTCATTGTGGAACATATCTGTTATTTTTAGGATGATTTCTATGTATATAATTTATGTTGCATTTCTGTCTAGTACATTCCATGCCCTATTCCGGGTCGGAATGTCCTCCATATATCATAGAATATAGAGGGCGAGTGCACACCTCCTCTCGGAGTGAGGAGCTTGGGTGGGGATTAATGTCCTAATCCTTTTATACAAAAAATGGGTTTTATACATCGGGATTAATGACCCTTTTAAGAATACTATAAGTGTCATAAATTGGAGGACGTGATCACTGATCTCTGTTACATGTGACGTGTCCCGAGTCTCATAAAGGGATGTGTTTGACTGTATATTTCCATCACAGTGGAGAATTCCACAAAACCTAACAATTCAGCATGTTGAAAGAGCAACATTGCATCTTGTTTTCCGAGGGTTAGTCAGTACCAATCGAGAGATCGTTAAACAAGGTACTCACTTGAGAGTATCGGCTGTGTACAAGTGTACTCATAAACCTTTTTGTAATAAAGTGAAAAAACCTACGTTCTGATGTCTCATTATCCGTTGACATGGGACACACACACACACACACACACATATATATATATATATATATATATATATATATATATATATATATATATATATATATATATATATATATATATATATATGTATATATATACATATATATATATATATATATATATATATATATATATATATATATATATATATATATATATATTTATATATATAAATGTACTAAGAGAAAAAAAAACTTGATTCGTCATTGTTCTATGACTGGGAAATGTGAAACTAATATCCAAAGAGAAGGTGACATTAAAACGTTAGCGAAAAACTATGTGCTACATGATTGTATGAGTATCCTACTGGAAAATATTTCCTGCTATATCAAAACAATAACTAAGTAGAGCACAGACCTCTGCAACGATCGCTTATTTGTCGACCTTTTGCTCGACCTTAGCATTGACCTTTGACCAATGACTTTCAAAATTTAATCATGTCTACGTCTTCACAGAGCAATTAATCCCGAAAGTTTGTACACTCTTTGGGTGAAATTATGACCACCTACGACAAGGCAGGCTATTTCACGACCTTTTCCTTTACCTTGACCTTGACATTTGACAAAGGACTTTCAAACTTGAACACTTCCATGTCTTAACATAGAAATTAATCTCTGAAAGTTTCAATATGCTATGAGTGATATTGTAGCCAGGACGTTGTTCACACACATACATATGAACAACTTCAGCGGAGGTAATAAAGTACGCTGGAGGGCTATCGTAAAAGTCACCCTACTTTATTCCCAAAAGGGCAAAGATTCTATTCATGTTAGACAGGAGACCATATCATATATTATTCCATTTTTGCATAAATTAATATTAAGATAGAGGAAATTCGGTAATAGTGCATTATCCAATTTTTATATGGCTACAGGGATTTATTAAGCTGCTGATTGATTCGATGTCACTACTAAGTCTTACCCCATTTATATATAATTGTAATTCTATTTGAATTCGCTCATGTGAATTAAAGTTTTATATTACATCCACAAGTTTTGGTTTAGACATTGTTATGATGACAGCCCAAAATGTTTGGCTAAATTAAAATCATAAAAAAACAAATTGTAATTGAGATATATATGTCTTAGGTTAAAAGTTACAAAGAACTAATATATATATATATATATATATATATATATATATATATATATATATATATATATATATATATATATATATATACACACACGTTATCTGGTCTTACACCTATTGACACAAAGGGCGTCGATTAGATTTCACCAGTCGTCTGTTTCTTGAAGTTTTAATACAATGAATCTCCATCTATCATATCTGACTCCCCACTTCATAGTCCTCAGACATACAAGCCTGGGTATTCTAACTCTTCTAATACCCTGTGGAGTGCAGTTGAATGTTTGGTGAACTAATTTCTCTTGGGGAGTACGAAGAGCATGCTCAAACCATCTCCATCTACCTTCACCATAATCTCATCCACATATGACACTCAAGTAATCTCTCTTATAGTTTCATTTTTTATCCTGTCCTATCATTTAACTCCTAATATTTTTCTGAGGGCTTTGTTCTCTGATTTACTAAATCTGTTGGGGATTGCTTCATTGACATACCACGTCCATACTTAACACAGATCTCACTAAACTGATATAATGCCTAATTTGCATAGAATTTAAGGCAATTTTATTTCCAAATTTTACTCACCCTAGCCATGGTCTGATTTCCTTTATTCATTCTTTCATACACTTCAATTCTAAAGACTGTATTAGAGATCATAGCTCTTAAATACTTAAATGAGTATACCTCATTAATATTTTCTCCTTCAAATTATATTCCATCTTCCATTACATATTCCGTTCTCATCTTCTCTGCCTTTCTTCTATTTATCTGGGCAGGGACATCAGCAAACCCTCTAGGTCAGCTAGTTTCCTATTAGCAATCAATTCCAATCCTTTTATACCATCCATAACTGTTCTATGGATTACAAAATCTATGAGTAGAATAAAACACATAGGTGACAACACATTCCATTGGAGTACTCCGCTGTTCACTGGAAATTCATTTGAAATAACTCCATTATCATTAACTGTTCACTTGTCATGCTCATGAACAGACTTAATCAAATTTGCATATATAAGAGAAACTCCATAATAACGGCAAACACTATCAGAAGCTTTTTCATGGTCCACAAATGCCATCAAAAGTGGATTTCTATATTCTAAGCATTGTTGTACAACTTGTCTCAAATTGAAAATTTTGGACTAAATCCTGCTTGTTCATCTCTCAGCTTGTAATCAATCTTTCTCTCTAGTCTTTATAAAAGAAGCATAGTCTATATTTTCATGACAACTGACGTAGGAATGATGCATTTATAATTATTGCAATCAGTCAGGTCTCCTTTTTTTTAAGCTATTTTCACCAACACTCCTAACTTCCATTCATCAGGTTTTGGTTCTTCATGCCACATACAATGAATTAATGTTATAAGTATTCTGGGAGGTCACTTAATTTTCAGCCAGTATTATCTCAGCAGTTATTCCATCGTAACCAGGGACTATCATTCTCCAGAGCTTCTTAATCATAAACACACTGAATTTATTCATAGGTACATCAAGGTCTTCCCCAGCTTAAGGCATAACGAATGAAAGTATTCCCTTCATATCTTCTATTCATGATATAACTAAAATGTTCCATTATGCGTTGCTTTTCTTCATCTTCTGTTGTTATAATAGATCCATCCCTCATTTCAATGGGTATATGCTTTTTCTTCTTTGCCCCCGTAGAGATTTCATCATTCTTGTTTAAGAGCAAATTCTTACACCGTAGCCACTCCCTGAATTCACAACCTTGTTAGCCTCATCTGTTTTCCTGCCTAAATACTGTCTTCAGTCATTCCTGAATTTTCTAATGACTTTAATATCAATACTAGACTAAGAATAATTAGCATGCTCTACCTTGTGATTTGCATCACTTCCTCGAAAACTTTCAAAAATCAATTTTTCTCTTTGTCTCCTTTTTATAATATCCCATGTATCATTTGATAAACATGGCTTTCTCCTTATAATTGCATGTCCCACAACTTCACTACCATCTGACTGATATATTTTCATAATATAAAATCCATTCTTCATTAGTTGTCTGCTCTTCATCGCTTACAATCTCAGAGACTGCAAATCAATTCCTACATTCCATTGAGAATGTTTCTCGGTGTTTATCTTCTTGAAGGTTAGTTGTTGCAAACTTAGGCATTCTAACTATATTTTTGTTGAATTATTTCAGTTTTAATTTCAGTGTGTCAACGAGGAGAGGAGTTGATGATCACCACCAATTCTGCACCTTTATAGCTTCTTACATTTCTCAGAGTCCTCCTACTATCTTTATTAATAGCAATGTGTTCTATTTGAATTTTGTAATACCCACATGGTGAAGTCCATGTATATGTGTGGATGCCCTTGCTCTGGAATAGAGTACTTCCAATAACAAGATTGTTAGTTGAACAGAAACTTATGAAGTGTATCCCATTTTCATTTGCAACTTTGCTGAGATTCTCAACACCCATCACATTCTCTATATCTTGATTATTTTTTCCAGCTTTAGCACTAAAGTCACCAATCACAATTTTCATATCCTACTCTGGGAGATCATCTATTATACCCTACATTTCTTCACAGTATTGATCTTTCCTTTCTACAGGGGTATGATTTGTTGGTGCATAGCATACTACAACACTATTATTGTACTGCTTTGATTTAAACTTTGTAAGTAACAGTCTACTATTTAAAGGTATCTATCCTCTTAATGCTT
>NC_090740.1:58857982-58885482 GCF_036898095.1 Palaemon carinicauda
TTGTAACTGTGTGTCCCGTGACTTGACTACCAACTGATTGATATATGCTCTTAATATCACACCATTCTTCATTAAGTGTCTGTTCTTCGTCTCTTAAAGTTTCGAAGACTACCAATTGATCCCTTCATTCAATTTTAAATGTTTTTCTGTGCTCTTCTTCTAAAATCTTCGTTGTATCAAACCTAAGTATTCTATCCATCTATCTGTTGGTTGCTTTCAGTTTTAATTTCAGTGTGGCAATGAGGAGCTGGTAATCACTACCAATATCTACACCTCTATAGCCTCTTACATTTCTCAGACTCCTCCTTCTCTCTCTATTAATGGCAATGTGATCTATCTGATTTTTTTAATTGCCTTATGGTGAAGTCCATGTATACTTATGGATTCATTTGTGATGAAAAAGAGTATCTCCAATGACAAGATTGTTTGTTGAACGGAAACTTATGAAATATGCTTCAGTTTCATTTGCAACTTCGCCAAGACCCTCGACACCCATCACATTCTCTATCCCTTGATTATTTCTTCCACCTTTAGCATTGAAGTCGCCAATCACAATTTTTATATCTCTCAGGGATCTCATCTATTACCCTCTGCAGTTCTTCATAGTATTCAGCTTTCCTTTCTTCAGTGGAATCATTTGTTGGAACATGGCAAACTATAATACTCATATTATACTTCTTTGATTTGAGCTTTACTAGTAACAATCTACTATTTACAGCTCTCCACTCAGTTAATCCCTTTTCTGCTTTTGGTGTCATCATTATTCCTACCCCTTCTCTTCCAACTACATCTGATCTTCGTGAGTAAATATATATGTTGCCTTGGTCTAAAGTTTCCTTACCAATACCCTTACAACGTGTTTCACTTAGGGCCAAGATATCCAAACTATATTTCATAAATTCATTCTCCACTTCGTGTAACTTCCCAATCTGACTATATGGTTCTAATATTCCAATTACCTTTTCAATTTTTCTTTAGTATTTTTAAACTAAGAGATTCTTAGCACCCCGCTACGCACGGGACGGGGGCCATTCTGCATCTCATATTTCCAAGACTCACTAGATCCATAGAAGATTCATTGGCTATCAAAGGATAGCCAGATCTGTATGATGAGCAGTGCCTATCTAACTAAGGCAAGTGACCCTTGCTGGTCCATACTAATTCTAGTAAGATCAACCATGGAGTAAAAGCCAAAGAGACAATTTGCCCTTCGCCTTAAACCCAATCCATCATCCTGCTAGCAGTGACTTCATCGATATTTAGGGGGGCCTTTCCTCCGCACCCAAATGATTTTAATGATTTTTGGTTCGGTCTTATTGGGAATATCAGTAGATTTCTGAACATTAGTTTATTATGGAAAGAATTCGCCAAGGTAAATATAGCAAAGTTTTTCCAAAGGTGTGGTTAATTATTTTTAAAGTAGACTAAAAAACTAATCTTCTAAAATGGTTGGTTTTGATAAGGGTAAAATTTATCATCTAAAGAATCAGATCACAAAGTTAAAAATGATGGAAATCGAAGACGTCGGGTTAAGAGCAAAATCAAAGGAATGCAATGAAGGCGGGAAACTATCTGCATAATTGATAAAGAAACCGGAAGAAAGAGCCATTAAGAATAAAATGGAAAATATGTTGACGGATAATGAGAGTATTTACATTCTACTAAAACCATTCTGCATTACACAACAATTGAATATAGGAAATTATATCAAAAGATTGCTTTAGATACCAGAGAACTAGATGTTGTTTTGTCAAATATAGATAAAGTGGTAGAAGAAAAGGATAATTATTTTCTTGAGAGTAAAATTACTATGAAGGAGCTTTGGATAGTAAAGAAATTAATTCAAATCGAACTCCGGGTGTAGATGGGATCATGCTGAGTTTTACCTACATTGTTGGGATATTATTAAAAGGAATTTTATGTAGTTATGAAAAAACGAATTAGAGCATTTATCCCCAACTAAATCCCAGTCAACCGGTATAATTAATTTGGTACACAAAGGAGAAGAGACAGAAAGGTTGAGGAACTGGAGACCTATAAGTCTTCATTGTGTGAAGCATAGAATTATTTCTAAGATTTTGAGTAACAGATTTGGAAGTGTAATTCTGTGCCGTACCAGAATGATCAGTTGTTAATAGTAACTTACTTGTTAAGGACATCATATATTTGGCAAATGAGAAAAATTTGGATTGTGCAATTATGTCTCCTAACTATAATAAAGATTCGATCGAGAGTATATAGAATCTCTATTTAATGTGATGACAACTTTTGGCTTCGGAAGTAATTTTCTAGCACTGATAAAGATGCCATATACTGGTATATGTAGCAAAATATATATAAATCATATAAAGGGTAACCCTATCAATGTTGAAAGATCCGCAAAACAAGAATGTCCTTTATCAACGATCCTTTGCGTTATTCTCTTAGAACCTTTGTACAGGCTGATTAGGAGAGGTAAAGTCAAATAAATCCCTAGAGAAGTTTCAGTTTGTGTGGTCGGATATGTTGAAGACGCAAACATTATACTTAGAACAAGGAATTGCATCGCTGAAGACGAGTCAGTAATTGTGAAATACGAAAATGCCACCGGCGTTTCGTTAAACTAAAACAAAAAATCCCAAATATATGGCATCGGTAACTTCCGAGGGAAAACCACGTGGCCTCTTGATTACCTGAATGTTGTGTTGATTCTATAAAGATTTTAGGAATTGTGTATTCGAATGATCATGTAATAATTCTCAATGGTACTTGGGATAGCATTGCTAGTAATCTTGGGGCATCCTCAAATATGTCAAACAGACGAATTTTAACTTTACACCAAAAAGCTTTATATGTTAATGCTTTGGATGTTATCAAGACTATGGTATGTATCGCATGTGCATGCTGTTTCAATGCAACTATGTAAAAGAATAAATAAGGTGGTATTTGAGTATATCTGTAATGTTCTTTATCATCCACTTTTACAATCTACTCTAAAGCTCTGCAGACGTGAAAGAGGTCTGGGTATCCAAGAGATTCATGACAAAGCTTAGAATATCCTTATAAGTAGTTTCTCGAAACTGTATTTTTCGGCATCAGAATTAAATGTGTTCATGAAAAACTATTGTAAACTTAGATAATATAGGGAAAGTTATTAGATGTAAAATTTTCTGATAATGAATTGTAAAATAATGTATAAAGGTATTAGAAAGGTGAAATTCCAAAATTTATGGACAGTTTCCCTCTGTTTGACAGTTAAAATATTTGGAAAAAATATTAAATATAAATTCATTTATGTTCAGGATAGGACCTATTTACAATCTTATTCACCAGGCCTTGCCAACAAGGAAAAATTACATGTTATGAACTTAGTAGATTCTTCTTATTGTCTAAATTGTGGGAACGATGACGTCCCTATTAATATGTTTTATGATTCTGATAAAACGAAGAAAGTGTTAGTCTGGGAAGGGGGATTAATTAGTTTTCTATGTGATACAAAATTCAGTAGAAATATTGACCTTATTTTCCTTGTATTCCCCAAGGTGAGTAGAATAAAAAATAACATTTGTTAATTTTTTTTCAGTACTTACATAGTAACATTGTGGATGATCAAGAAATCATATTTGTGACATGAAAAATGTAAATGCTATGTCAAACATTTTCATACGAAGATACATTTTCGAGCAGCTAAGATTTATTAATGGAGAACGATATAACAAACTTTTGAAATTAAATACAGTTTGCTTCCATGCTTTAAGGAGACCATGAGTAAATCACATTGAGTGTTCGCAATTTGAAGAAAATCCATTTGTCATTGACAACGATTTGTGAAACAAAATGGATGACGGCAAAATAACATTGAGTACCTGTTAGGTTTCAGTCATCCGGAGCTGGATCAGATTACTATTAAGCATTTCACGGAATCGAAGCAGGAATGTGGCTATGATTTATGGGAAATTAGCCCATTTTCAGAGCTAATTACGTTTCAGACCAGTAGAAAGGTTTCTTTTTCCCATGATATGTAGAGATAATATTAATATATATATATATATATATATATATATATATATATATATATATATATATATATATATATATATATATATCAGATAACAAATACATAGAAATAGGCTAAAATAAAATAAAAGAATTTCATAACAGTCGTAGAAGCAAAAATCAACGCAAACATGTAACTTTAAGTTGGGTGGGGTTCAACATCATATTGTTTACTTAGTAGTTAGAAGACTGTGCGGTAAAGATCTGCTAGGCGGTAGCTTAAGTAAAGGAAACTATGTAGTTGAATTTTTTTATTTGGGAATAGTAGTTTAAAGAAAATTTGCTCTAGGGAAGTTGTAAAACAGATGTTCAGGGATAGGGCGCAAATTCTAACATTAGTGTAATGAATAAGTTACTTACAAGCGTAAGCAAATGGTAATAGGTTGGCCAGGGCACTAACCACAAGTTGAGATACTATCGCTAGAGAGTTATTGGGTCCTTGACTGGCCAGACAGTACTACATTGGATCCCCCTCTCAGGTTATAGCTCATTATTCCTTTACATATACAAACGTCAAACAGTGTAGCTTATTTTTTTCATACATACTCCTCTGTTCTCCTACATCTGATAACACTGAGATTACCGAACAATTATTCTTCGATCAAGAGGTTATATACTGCACTGTGACTGTTCAGGGGCTACTTTCCTCTTAAACAGGGTAGAATAGACTGTATCTCTGGCAAGCAGTTCTTCTAAAAGGACATTCCAAAATAAAACCTTTGTTATCTAGTCTTAGGTAGTGCCAAATCCTCTATACCTTGATTTTCCACTATCTTGAGGTAGAGTTTTCTTCCTTGGGGTTAAACTTTGGCGCAATATTCTATCTTATTTCGCTTCTTCTTGTTTTTGGAGGTTTTAACAGTTTATACATGGGATATATGTTTTGGTGTTGTTACTGTTCTTAAAATATTTTGGTTGTTTATTATTTCTCTTGTAGTTTATCTATTTCCTTGTTTCTTACCTCACTGGGGTTTTTTCCCTGTTGGAGCCCTTTGGCTTTTAGCATACTGCTTTTATCAATAGGTTGTAGCTTAGAAAATAATAATAATAATAATAATAATAATAATAATAATAATAATAATAATAATAATAATAATCATAATAATAATAGTGGGTCCTACCGAGAATATTACAAGAACATTGCTCGAGATGAGTATCCGAGCTTTGTCTCCACATGCCAGTTATCTACACACCAGATATCTATGCGCTTTGGCTCTATGACCCAGGTCTTCATGCACACCACCACTGTGTTATTGGTCATAGTGTGATTGGTCAATGCATGATCGGTCTTCAAGACCTCAGACATTCATAATCAAACACTGTTCGCTTGGACTTGGCATGATCATCGGGAATCTCGTGATCACACAGCACATGATCAGACCTTTAATGCTGGGAGGCAACTTCAAATACTTATCATGTTTGAGTCAAAGTTCACTTGTCACCTGCTTTATCTAAATGTTTTATACTTTGGATTAAGAGAAAAATTCTAGGAATTCTATTGCACTTTTAAGCTGGTGATGAAGTAGACGATTGCAACAAACAGTTCAAGTTTAGCATCTTCAGTAACTTCCTCCTATAAAAAGGTATGAACAATGATCTACCTATTTGATCCTAAATCTGACCATTCCAGGCTATGAGGTAGTGGAAGGAAGGAATAGAGGGATGTTAAAGTCGATTTTCGTTACTACAGCTGCTGCAAGTAAGGGTATGCATGTCTAGACATTGAGCAAGCGACATCGTAATAGGGAAGGGACCTGGTGAGTGGACGTCGCTCTGGATGATTACCACCCCCCACCCCCCCAAATACCCACAATGACAATGGTGTCGTTCCTGATCGACCTAACACTATCGCCCAATATCTGCAAGATCTTATCATCCAGAAGCAGATAAGAAGAAAATAGAGCAGGCTCAAAGTCATCCAAGATGATTCTTAGAACTCCTGCATTCTACTATTCTATTTTGAGATATCAATGGAGAACTGTAAATCAGTCATTAATCTCTTTAGCTTAAACAAACGGATTTACAGATGCTAATGGAGATTAAAACAACAAGCAGCATAGGGTACATCAAGAAGTCCTTTTCTTTACTATAAACCTAGAGAATACATTTCTATGGATCCAGTCTCTATAGCGTATATAAAGTTTTGTGCATCACATCTCCAGGAGGGTACTATACTAGTTCAAAGCTCGATGCTTCGTTTGGGCTATCACTCGATAAGGGTTTACCTACTGTAAGTGTCCTCTTGAGTACTTTATCGGTACTCGTCTACTGAAGGATCTCAACAACTCATGCAGTTTCTGGGAAAATACTTGAGAATTTACTCAAGCTTCCTTCCTTTAATGATGACCTACAGATGATGATATACTTGGGAAACATTTGCCAAACTTCCTAGTAGAAATTGGGACATCCGAGAATACCGATGGCATGACAGCAATGAGTTTCCCCTTCAGGCAATTGCGGGAACAAAGGATAGGCAACAGTTGCTGTACAAATAATCTTCCTGGCCGACAGTGACAACTTCCAATAAGTCTTCTGCTGATGAAAATTCTTTCATCATTAGGAAAGGTATTTCCTCACAGGCGGATCCCCCACCGTTTGCTCCAGTAGTTACTTATGAATCACTCTTCAGCAACAAGCAATCCCCTTACCTTATCGTTTTGCTAGAACTTTATTGGGGGAACTCTTCTCCTGCCAGCACTCTGCTATCTACAAACATATCTGGGTGAGTGGAAAATGGGATGACGACCTTCATATCCGGAATGAACCTGCTGTTTAAATTACTGGAGATGCCTTTATGAACTATTTTAGTAAAGCACTAGGTATCATCAGTTGACAACATTTTAGTTAGTTACTTATGTCAACAAAGGGGCCCCTGTTTCACAGACCCTTGACAAGTTAGCAGAAGATCCATTTTTGGGATGCCAGGTACAGGGACTATTCAATTAGACAGATTCTGTCAACAGGGACACTGGGATAATGTAATCCATACGTTATTAGATGACAGAAATTCTCTTCAATCTTCACTATAACTGAACCTACTTGTCATTCAGTTAAAGAAGACACTTCCTTTATTCTCCTTTTTTGCCCCAGATTATAGAGATCATTTGAGGATGCCTTCCAACAACCCTTGGAATTCTAGATGCCTATGCCTTTCCACCTACTTGCCAAATTCATCAATTACTTAACAGTCAGTAGAGAATGCTTATGACGTCATTCTTTTTCAATTTAGATATGGTAACAGTTTTGTCCGACAGACACTGTTCGACCGTGTGGACGCACTTTTACGGTTGGTGCTTCATGATACTACAGGATTTAGTCCTTTTGACTTGTTGTTAGGTGTCACCGCTAAAAGAATTTTAAAAATCTTAAAAGGGTAAATTAATGTTTCAAGAGAGTAGAGAGAACTAAATACAAAATATAGAGATTTATAAAGAAAATTTATTGAGATCTTGGCAGATAGCATTAGAAAACTAATGTATAGAAGCTTTCAATGAATTAACGGCCATAATTATTCATGACATTACTATTGTTACCGGATTTTAGAAAGGATATTAATTTAGCAGTCGAGATCGGTGTCGTTGGCATATAAGTATCGTTGAGGACGTGAACAGGACGGGGCACCCAGTCGCATATTATTCAAAGAAACTGAATAAAGCTCAGTAAGGTTATTCAATAATTGAGAAGGAATTGTTTAGTTTAGTTTCAGCCTTCCAACACTTTGAGATTTATGTATGTAGTAGTCATGTTTTAACTTTGTATACTGATCACATTTTGCTTGTTTATTTCGAAAGATTTAAGAATAGGAATAAAATTCTTGTTTAAAATTACTAAATTATCCATATCCTAAAGACAGTGGCCTGATTGGTAACGTATCTGCCTGGTGTTTGTCAGACGGGGGTTCGAATCCCGCTTAGACTCGTTAGTGCCTTTATTGTCTGCAACCTTATCATCCTTAGGAGCTAAGGTTTAGGTGTTTGGTGGAGCCTGTAGGTGTATCTGTTGAGTCATAAGCAGCCATTGCCTGGCTCTCCCTGGTCCTAGCTTGGTTGGAAAGGGGGCTTGGGCACTGATCATATAATATATGGTCAGTCTCTAGGGCATTGTCCTACTTGCTAGAGAAGTGTCACTGTCCATTACCTCTACCATTCATGACCGACAATTATACCTTTAAACCTTTAAAAGGGGAAGGCATAATGTAAAATCTGATAGCCTCTATAGAGATTTTCCGAATGTGAAAAGCACTTCATTTGTTTTTCCTTTCGTCGTTTTGAACGAGCTTAGAGAGATCCATTGATTTTCATTAGATCTCTAATTTGATATGTGAATTGAGTGTGAAGTTAGCACGTTTGTCTGTCATAATGCACAGTTGTTACTGGTATCAGAGGAAACTTTTCTTAATGTTCATTTAAAAAAAACAATTAAACAAGTAAATTTTCTTTAATTTCTTTTGGGGGAACATGTCATCAATAGAAATAATAATTATAAAGGAATATATTCTAATAAAAAAAAATCATACCTGTTTTCCAAGAGAAGAAATCCAGCTGGAGTTCGGTCAAAAGTTCTATTACTGTTGGCAACAAACTGAGCTTAGAGGAAAAACCTTTTCTTTCTGAAAGCATCACCTTGCTTGCCGTGCTTTTGCTATTGATGGCACATCACGTCTACATTATACCAAGAGATTTGCTCCAGAAGTTTCTCTATAGAGAACTAAAGTATCTCGACATTTTTTAGGAAAGTAAAGAAGCCTGTTTGGTTATCGGGACTTCCTCCCACCTAAGGATAACTTCCCAATTTAAGGATGAAAGTTTACATTTGTGTAGGAACTAACAATTTTTTTAAAAGTATGTTGTATTTTTTTCTAACTGTACTAATCAGAAATCTTTCAAGTATCACTCCCCACCTAACTTGCCCAGAAAGTCCTAGATTGAGATCAAAGACTAATTACTGAAGGAAGATAG
This sequence comes from Palaemon carinicauda, assembly GCF_036898095.1. Taxonomy (NCBI): domain Eukaryota; kingdom Metazoa; phylum Arthropoda; class Malacostraca; order Decapoda; family Palaemonidae; genus Palaemon; species Palaemon carinicauda. The sequence goes on from NC_090740.1 coordinate 58,866,976, forward strand.
GAAGGCTCAAAATACGAATGTTAATATACTAGTTTCCAACTCCAACGTGAACACAATAGTTTGACCGCTCAGTGTTGAGATGGCGTTGCAGGTATATCGCATGTCGTCTGTTTGCTTATATTTAAAATTTGACAGTTAACACAAACGAATTCATGGGCGGCAACAGTGAATTAGTCACAGAAGTTTGTTGTTTGCAATTAACGAAAAGAAACCGATCATCATAAGGTGTTTCACAAGTTCCCCAAGGATAAAGGACGGTGAGTACTAACAGTATAATACGTGAAATATGTGCTATTCGTGAGTAAGCCCCACTGATATTGGATATAAGATTAAACCAAGGCATCCTCAGTACATTTTTTTATTAAAACTTTTTTATTTTTATTTTTTGGTCATAAAGCTATTGAATTAATATATTTCTCAGGAGCTGACATATTAGGCGTTAGAAACAATGTTTAGTGGTATGTATTATATTTAACTTTGATTTAACTTATAAGTGCATGAATATTTCAGCAAGTTTGCACACCCGAGTCGCATTACAGGAGTATACTGCTTCAGCATGTTATTTTGTTAGTGTTCCTTGTCTTACTTTTTTTTCTATTTCCTAAATAAAGACTAAAATTTTACAGTATTTGTAAACTGTGTTTGTTTGTATCTGTATTTTGTACATTGAATGTGTTTACTGCCTGTGCTGTCTATGTTTGCATAATTGCTTTGTCTTATGTTTGCACTACGTATTCAATTCTTGAAGAAAACCATTTTATAGTATAATTTCTCTCATATTTATAATTATATTAGAGTTTATTTGAATGTAATTCATGATGCCATTTTGGCTTGCTTGTGTGTTATTTTTTTATTAGGTTTACAGTTTTTATATGTGCAATATTAATTACTGATTTTTTTTTTCTTATTGGTGTATAATTTAATAAATTTCATCTGCATGTGATTTATCTTGCATTTTTTGTTGGTTTGTATGCTACCTTATTTCTATTTCCAACCACCTTTTGATTGTTTTTATGTGTGATACAATTTAGTTAGTTATTATGTTCCTTTGGTTTGTTTATTTAGATATTTATTAGTTTATATTACTAAAGAGTATTACTGATTGTATCATGCATTTTCGTTTCAATGGAAAAAAAATTACAATTGCGTTTCATATACACCCAATATCTCCCTTCTACAGTGGTCTACAAACTATAATTAAATGTATACCTACACATATGCACTTGTGGCTAAGTTTAACAAGTCAGAGATACCGTATGTTTTACTTTATTCGAGTGTGATATTGTATAGAACATTTAAAAAGGATTGTAATATACAATACTTAAATTTGCAAGAAAATTAACCAAATTATAAGAGATATAGCTATTAAGTTTGTGAAAAATAGACTGATAGTAGAATGATATGTATCCTTAATCTATTTATGTACCTATTTGTAAATTTACAATTTAGTATCTAAAATTTAAGAATGTCATAAATATAAAAATAAAATATACTGACGTAGTAATGCAGATTATGAACAAATATGTCGCAGATTTACTATCGAATTCCATCCTATATTCCCGTAAGCATTACCGCTCTAAATGGTTAACCGTTCGCTCAATAGATGGAGCCATTCGTTTTGCATGGGAGTATCTGGCATCTTTTATTCGCACATTCATTTGAGTGGTATAAGGCTCAGCCTTCCTATCTTCCTTAAGTATATAGTTTTTGGTTGAGATCAAATTGGTTGCTCAGTGGCCTTTCAGGTGAGCAGTAACTGCAAGCTTCACTTAGAGCATCCCTATTATAGAGATCAGGTTTATATAGTAAGGAGAAATGCAATTTCCTTAAAAGATTTGTATTTCTTATCGATATCCTTGTTTTGGGGGGGCCGAGCATAGCTGCAGTGTGTCACAATTACCGTATAGGACAGAGCTTACAAATGGTAAACAAGCTAACAACATGATTTCCTAATGAGAACCAACTAACTAAAAATTATAAAAGCATTAGCTTAGATAATGATCAATTCAAAGAATCTTGATTGTTGTAATAGCATAGAAAAGACCCTAGAGTTGGGCCCTCTCTAGGAGAACCTGGTTCGAATTAATGAAGACAAAAGTTGTTTAAAATTTTTGATTGGTAGATGTTCACAACGTTTTCATCAGTAGGAATTTCATCCTATTCAGAAAAAGCATTTTTCAAGCCAAAGCCCTGTCTATTTTAAAACAAAGAAAAGAAGTTTCATGTATATATAAACCAGATTCCTTGATCAATCAATCGAGGTTCTGTAAAGCAGGTTTTAACTGAGGCGTCGTTCAGGATCACGAAATTCTGTTTCAAAGATTAATTGACTTATTGGTTGACTTCCATCGTGTTGTATTCAATGAACTAATTTTCCACCCATTAAGAAAAAAAAATGGTGGTTTTGCATAATTGTATTTTCTTTAATGGTTATAGAGCTAAACGTTCCTGCGACTTACCGAGTACTTTAGGTGAATGGGGCCAATTTGGTATCAAGACGAAAAGTTTATTAAAATGCAAACTTTATTTAAGAACTATATGAATTAAGAATCTTTTGTTGCATATTTAATTTTTAAATTTCAACAAGTTTCTCAAGCACTGAATTTTCTTTCTTCATAGGATTTTACTGTCGAATGATAAATTTGAAAAGTTGTGGGATGAAGTGTACTCTATAGCCATTGCTAACATGATGTAACTTTTGCAATTTAATGAAATTATTCTCTCTCTCTCTCTCTCTCTCTCTCTCTCTCTCTCTCTCTCTCTCTCTCTCTCTCTCTCTCTCTCTCTCTCTGTGATTGTACCACCCCAACGTTCACCAACAGGATCAGAATATTTTTATCTCTGGTTGAAATTTTAGAAATATAGTCATAGGATGATCGATGAAGACTAATTGAAGAAGCTATAGACATAGTTTTGCTACAGCTACTACTTTTTCCTAAATACAATGCTACTGCACTTGCTAATTTCTACTGATTTTACAAATACAAACTATGTAATATTTGTCAACATCCCACGGTAAAGATATAAAAAATCAGTAATTAAATGTGTGAAGGACCAGAACAAATATGCACAAAAACATTCACATATAGTCCCAGAGCTCGGAGGGTTTTATTTATGTTTTTGAGTGCAAAAGGTCTGTTAGTTGTTTCTATAGTAGAATTTTCTCAGGAATTAAAAAATCTATTTCTTACAAACACAGTGGTAGCCGTTTTTTTAGAAACTGACGTTAAAGATGGGTACCCCTTGTGAAAAAGAGCAATCTCCAAGGCGCCTTGCAATTCCATACATATTAATTTAAATGCGCATTTCCCTAATTTAAATGTATATAATGTCTCCAAATAGTTATTTTATGTTAAGAATACCTTATTATGCTTCATTTGGGGTGAATAATGTTAGATTGTTTTGATTTTAGTTCTTTCAGATAAGCCTTGATGTCGCCAAAAGTTGTCGCTAACAAGTGAATTCTGTAATTTTCTCTCTTTTTTCAGATTATATACAAAAGAAATGCTCAATATGTTTTGGGTACTGTTGTAGCCTATATTTCTCATCCACCATGTTTTTTAAAAACATTTTGAGATCTATCATGATGTAGTTAAGATGAACAATGCATTAATGAATGGGCATACAATCGCATTGTTAATTATGTTGATATTTGGATAACTTTACACATTTCTTATTAACCACAGTTTCTTTTCCTCAATCATTGATTTCTATCTGGGTTTATCTGCAAATTCATCCTATTTTCTTGTAATGTATATTTCAAATCTGCTTTACTAGGTTTACCTGAATCTGGAGCTGTTGGATGGCTTTATTAATGGTAGTTAAGTAAGTTAATCGTAGGTAGTTACGGTGGTGTCGCATAAATATTAGTTGTGCTTTCAGGTTATTAGTGTAGTGTAAAAAATGGCAAATAAGATCTCTTGTATTCTCCATATCACTGGAAAATGCATGGATGAGGTAAAGACATTTGATCCAGATTCATGGGAGAAAGTCAAACATGCTGATGGTGCACGGCGAAAATTATTCAAAGATTCAAAATACTTTTCAGTTAAGCTTCCTGACTATTATGGTGATACAGATGGGTATCACTCTCAATGTTATAAAAGTTTCACTGCTGTTCGTCAGACCATACCAGACAATTTACATGCAAAGGCAAATACATCTGAAAAACCTTATGATCCAGCATTGAACATAACCCAGCATCTAGCACAGGGATTTTCCCAAAACTATGCTTATTCTGTAACTGCAGTGAAAAGTCAGCTGGGAAAAAAAAGCCAAAAGAAAGACTAGGCAACTGTGAAACCGTTGCGAGTGCCCAAAGTATCCAAGATGCAGCACAGACATTGTATGATGGACAGCTTTTAGCAAAAATTGCTGGTATTGACCTCATCTCTAAAGAGGTCAAATATCACCACTCCTGCAGAAAATCTTACCTGCAACCTGCCCAGAGAGAACTGGTGACATTCAATCATGCATCCGAAAAATCACAAGCCCACAAGACTGCTTTCATTGAGCTAAAACAATACATTGACAAAACATCTCGTTAGACTGGTATTACTGCATTCACCACAGCAGAGGGAGCAAGAAAACGACGAATGATCACCCGCGCAGCAAGGAGTGCCATTGTAGGAGCATTGTTCTTGAAAGCAGGTTTAAAGTCCACCGATGACACAGCAAAGGAACTCAAGTCTTATCGGGTTAAAAGGGACAATGATGATTTGCAGGCTCTTGTGAACAACATAGAGGCCCGTGTTAACCCATTCAACCTTGCTAATGACCCAAATCTATATTGCCTGACAACTGGGAAAAGTGTACCAGAGGACATCAAGAATGACTTGGTAAATTGCACTAAGACTGGTCAAGCTTGGTGGGACGAGTTTGCAAATGGCTGCTATGGGGATCCTACAAGATTTGAACAACCAACACCACGATGCAAAATCAAAAACTTTGCATCCACAGCTCTAAAGAGTAAAATCAGTAATGATATGAAGATTATTGAATTGAAGGGCACCATAGATTTGTTTGGACGTCTTCTCTACCGTAGTACCACACAGAATGTTGACCTAGAGCTAGTTTTTACCTACCCTCTCAGACCCGTACCCCTATCATTGGCACATGTTGACGGAAGCATCAACCAAACAGATAAGGCCAAGCTCCTTCACAAGATTGAAGGCATGGTAGACAGCAAACCCCAGCTAATGAAACGGACGTTATCATCATCGAAGCCATGTTCTCGTTGTAAACATTGCAGAATTTACCACCAACATTTGGGGAATTGGCTCAGCTAATCATCTGTCGGTTGTGCCAGATGCCGTCTCATCGAATAGATTTGGTTTGTGACACCTACATCACTCCTTCTATTAAAGATGTGGAACACTCAAGACGTGGAAATGATGATGCAACATACACCATAGCAGGGCCAAAGCAGAGGTGTCCAAAAGACTGGCAGAAGGCTTTGCGGTCATCAGCTTTCAAGACAGTATTTTTTCAGTTCCTCCTGTCAGATTGGACTGAACACACAGATATAGATATCTTGGCTGGTTACATAGTCTATCTCACTCTTGACAAATCCTGCTACTCCTTCAATGCCAGGGACAGAAAAGTCCACAGAGAAGAGATCCCACAGCTTAGATGTCTCCTTGAAGAAGCTGATACACGGATTATGTACCATCTACATCACATCCTCGAAAAGAACAGATGTTCTTCAGTAGTCATCAGAAGTTCGGACACAGATGTGTTTATTTTGCTCCTGTATCACATTGCAAATCATACGAATGACAGCAGTTTCACTATTTGGATGGACGCTGGCCTTAGCAGTAACAACACAAGGAGACACATTAACATCTCACAGCTGGTGGATCATATGGATCGATCCCTGATTAATGCTTTACCAGCATTGCATGCCTTCATTGGTTCAGACTACACATCATCATTTATGAGCAAAGGAAAGTTTAAAGCCTTGAAGTTGATTATGAAGCATGGAAGTTTTAAGGAAGCTTTTGCAAACCTTGGGGTTAATGCTGTAGTCACTCCTGAAGGTTTGGCTGCTATTGAAAAGTTCACTTGTGCATTGTATGGTTTGCCCAAACTCAACAGCATCAATGATGCTAGATTTGCTCTTTTCTAACAGAAGTATGCACCAAAGAGGAATGAAAATTCTTTAGAAAAAAATCAAGGAATTAATCCTAGCAGCATGCCACTATGTCAGAAAGTCCTGCTCAATAAAATCCACAGAACCAACTATGTTGCTGCCATGTGGAAAAATGCCAAACGTCCTCAACCGTGCACAACTCGAACCGAGGAACACGGATGGAAAATGGTCGGCAACTAATTTGTTATTGACTGGTTTAATGGAAACCAACTTCCACAGTGTGGTACGTCTTCTTAGTCATGATACAGAAGATGACATCAACATAGATGTGACTGATAATCAAACTCAGTTTGACTCTAGTGATGAATCTGACTTTGATGATGGACAGTAAACTTTGTGTCATCATGAAATGAATGATTTGATTAGGATACATAGAGAACAGTTTGCTGCCAGCATGATAGCATTAAAATATTTAGATACTACTATGCCCATGGGCCATGACCTTTGCATATTTAACTATTTCATTGCAACACCAAAAGTAATGCTATGTTGTAGTTTAAATTATCATCCACTTCTTGGTATAATTCAAAACGCAATTATTTGTTTGTGTACACATCTAATTTGCATTACAAACAATTGAAAGCTATGATATGTTAATGTTCAAAATAAACATACTTTGAGACATTTGAAAGAATAAGTTATTTCAATTGCATGTACAACGATATATTGGCATTTCATTGGTAGAAAATCAGAAAAAGAGAAAATTACAAAATGCCACTTATTCACAATAAATTTCCGTGAAATCTTTGATAATCTGAAATTTAAAAAAACAACAAAATAATCCTACATTAGTCACATCAAATGAATCATAGAGAGGTATCGTTACCAAAATATAATCATTTGGAGGCACTTTATACATTAACATTTGGGAAATGAACATTTAATGTGAAATGTATGACATTGGGAGGCATCATAGAGAAAGTTAATTTTCGCAAGGGGTACCCATATTCAATGTGCATTTCTGAAAAAACGGCTACCGCTGTGTTTGTAAGAAATATATTTTTGAATTCCTGAGAAAATTCTACTATAGAAACAACTAACAGACCTTTTGCACTCAAAAACATAAATAAAACCCCCCGAGCTCTGGGACTAATACGCGCACATGGTAAATCATTCAAGTTTTCTCCAATAATGGTTCACGCATTTTGACTTTCACGTGTCAACGAATTTTCCTAAAGGTGACTAGAAGTCTGTAAAGCAATCATTGAAGAATGACGTGCATTCTTTTCAAATCTTTTTATTTCGAGAATTCTTGGATTTGAAATTACCATCGTTACATGTCGGGCAATATCTGCATTTTTCCTACTGTACGAAAACCTAATTGGATCCCTCGTCTTTTATGTGTCTATTTTTGTCCAACTAAAACCGATAAACCTTAAGTACTTTGCTCTCTCTCTCTCTCTCTCTCTCTCTCTCTCTCTCTCTCTCTCTCTCTCTCTCTCTCTCTCTCTCTCTCTCTCAATATTAAATGTGAAAATATATCATTAAACATAACCAAGGGGTTGACTACTGCATTGCAATTGTTCAGTGGCTATATTCCTCTTGGTAAGGGTAGAAGAGACTATATAGGTAAGGTAAAAAGCTCTTCTATGAAAAACACTCCAATATCAAAACAATGTTCTCTAGTATTGATTAGTTATACTAGTAGCATAACCTCTGTACCATAGTCTTTCCTTGTCTTTGGGTAGAGTTCCCTAGATAGTAATAATAACATGGGCAATCAGAGATTTCCGACCTCCACCAATGAATATTGCTCAACATTTAACTAAAGTCTACGGACATCGCTTCCCATTTTGCATATGGTGACTGTCCAGTAGATGGTACAAAGTGCAATGTTGATTCAGAATCATGATCTTGATCTGTATCACCTCCAAAATGTCATGGTTTCCTCCGATGCATAATATCTATTCATTGTTAAAACTTGGTGCCAATCCAATATGTCAATTAGTTTTGACGTAGTTTTTTAGATTTTTAAAAATGCAAATCCGGATCTAAAATCCGGATCTGGTACCGAATCATCTCCAAAAGTTATCGGAGTCGTCCATGGCTTGCATCTAGTTGTGATTGAAATTCTGTTAAAATCAGTCTCTCTTTTTTACCCATATTTGAAATTGTGAAAAAAGCAAATCCTGATATAAACCAGTAACCGGATCCAGGTCTTCACCAAATTTTCATATGGTGTTCAGTGACCTAAGATCTATCTGTGATGAACATTTTGTGATAATCCCTTGAGTACTATTGACCTAATCCTGTCTGCAGTCACAGAGAGAAATAGATGAATAAATAAAGAAACTGACTTGGAAATATAACCTCCTTAGCGGAGGTAATAATAATAATAATAATAATAATAATAATAATAATAATAATAATAATAATAATAATAATAATAATAATAATGGATATGAGAGTAAACTAAAATAGAGGATGTTCTAGTAACAAAAGAGAAAATTAAATGGTCATTGGTAGGACATATATCGAGAATGATTGATAATAGATGGGCATTAAGAATAACAGATGGATCCCGAAAGAATGCAAAAGAAGAAGGAGAAGGAAAAGAAGACGTTGAATTGACGAGCAAAGAAAATTTTCAGGTATAGACTGGCATAGAAATACCATAAGCACACATGAGTGACAGGACATGTCTGAGCCTTATGTACTGCAGCGGAATAATCATATCTGATGGTGAAATATGCAACAAACCACAACAAATGTAACCGTTTCTATTGCACTGTAGAACAAAGGCCTCAGACATCTCTTGCCCATGTCTGGGGGTTTGTCCATTTTCATCTTCACACTGTGAACAGAGGATTGATGGTGGGAGACTTTTTTCTGATCGCTCTCAGCAAACCAGCTTACTATGGGTGGCCTGACTACTACAGCTTTGCTGATCATGATGTTACACAAACCTTTCACTACGTCAAGGTATCTCCACTCAGATAGGTATATATATATATATATATATATATATATATATATATATATATATATATATATATATATATATATATATATATATATATATATGGGTGTGTGTGTGTGTTATATTTGGACATAACGATGGAATATTCCAATAAATATCACACTGCATGGTTCTCCTTACGTCTTAAATGGCATATGTAAGTTAGTACTAAATATAGTAAACCACAGGGTTTTTCTAAATGCGAATCCTTCATACCTGACTATATATTTAGGTAAGTGATTTGCAGGTAACTTGAGTTTAGTCATGAAAGTAGCAGTATATACCAGAGTTGTTATTTTTTCTTCTTTTTTTTTTTTTTTGCCTACCTTCAGCTATTCAGGGGTAACTACTAGTAATGTAATATGGTCTACTCTTGCGGTTGTTTCAGTATTCGATCATTATTAACATCGGAATCCACACAGATAGACGTATATGGCTGATATGCAACCTTTTTTGGGGGATATTGCAATGCGTATCCTCAAATTCGTACTAGAAGTTGCATTTCAAGAACAACTTTCGGCAGGTAAAATTGCATAGGTTAAGGAGGACAAGGTTTTAACATGGGCAGGTACTCAAACTTTTTTTTCTTTTTTTTCTTTTAAAAGACGCCCAGGGGTGATTCAAAGGCTATGGTCACGAAAGTAATTGCAACACTCATCCTTCATCTGCTGAATCCAGGGCAGTCACTTCATAGAATTGCATAACAATCTCACTAATACTACGTCGAATCACAAAGCATCCCGCACTTGAATTCACATACGTTCCGTGGATATCAAGGTTGTTCGTTCTGATATGACATTAATTGGTTTGGAGTTGCCATGCCATTATTGACACCTGATAATTATCAAAAGAATTATTCCTTGTCAGAAATCGAGGAAAAATAAGTATTTAGTGAATAAGTTCTGGTTCTTTCGAGTTTTCTGAAAGCAAATATGGCTTTCTATACCCCCATAATGTAAGGTACAGTATATGCATCTTTGGTATTATACTTTGTCATCAATATATGAGAATAAATGTTGATGTTATGTATATTCCTCTTTCTTGGTGTCTGTTCTTTTGCATAGTTAGATATATTTATGGAACATTATCCTCTGCATATGTATAAGGAAGTATCATAGCTGTTTATTCATATGACCATAACTTATGTATAAAAATGCATATATATAGATTTGTATGTGTAATATTTATGCATACACACATACACACATAAACTCACACACACATATACACATACACTCGCACATATATATAAGTATGAGCGGAAAGTATAGCCACATTTATGAAAAGGGCTAAATTTTTCTCGCAATTTATCAGGACCCCCTAAAACTCTTTAGGAGTAAGAGAGAAGTTTTGTCACATATTCAAATTATCGTACTATATGGCAACTCTCTTCTGCACAGAGCTCAACCCTTCAGTCCCATGTGTGCCTCTGTAGTGAACGGTTGTGTGTTTTTGGTGGTCCCCTTCTTGACCACTCTGTCTCTCGAGTGCTGTTGTGTTTTTGCCATTGTTAGTGTTTGTTATGAGTGGTTACAAACATGCAGGGCGTGAGGTAATAACCTCAATTATTGACCTTTATAAGGCAGGTGTTTCTGTAAGCCAAATATGCGAACAGAAAAATATATCGAAGCAAACTGTGTACTGGTGGATTCGACGCTACGATGAAGGTGACGCCGACACCATTCCTGTTCCTAATCCTCGGTGTGGGAGGCCTAGGAAGATCAAGCCTGCAACAATGCGACTTATCCACAGGCAGTTAAAGAAGGAACCATCATTAACAGCCAGAGAAATAAAGGATAAGAACGTTAATGTGCACAATGACGTCTCTCTTAGAACAGTTCAGGAGAGGATCCATGACGATCTGTTATTGAGGTCGTACAAGGCCAAAAAGAAGCCTTTGTTAACCGACCGCCAGTAACAAAATCGTGTTAATTTTGCCAAGAAGTATTTGACCTGGGACCAGGCTAAGTGGCGTGAGGTGTTTTGGACAGATGAGGTTACATTTAGTGTGACAGGTAGTGGAGTAAAGAGGATTTACTGATCCCCCCCCCCCCCGGGGTCCGATCCGCACCTGCCACAATACACCACTAAGACGGTAAAGCACCCCCCTAGTTTAATGGTTTGGGGCTCTTTTGGGTATGGTGGAGTAGGGGAGTTATTTTTTTTACCTAAAAACGAATACATGAACCAATTTAACTATTTTGAGCTCTTAAACGACCACTTTGGGGATAGTTTTGAGAAAAGTGGTACGTCTTTTTTTATGCACGACGGTGCACCATGCCACACGGCTAAAAGTGTTGTTAGGTGGCTTAAAGACTGTGACATTCCTTTCTTTAACGACTGGCCTGGGTCCTCTCCTGATCTTAACCCTATTGAAAACCTTTGGAGCGTGGAAAAGAGGAAGCTCCAGACCAAGGACACCTCATCCCTTCCCAAGCTCGAGGCGTCCATCCATGAGGTTTGGGAGGGATTAGAGCTCGAAACACTCCAAAACTTTGTTGACAGTGTCCTAAAGGGCAAAGGAAACACCACCAAGTACTAGTGAGGGGGTAAATGTTCATATTAATATTTTATTTGATGCTAATCATGAAAAATGTTTTTTTTTTCAGGGTGGGGCGAAACTTTCCGTGGGTATTGTAAGTGTTGTATAATATAGATATATATATATATATATATATATATATATATATATATATATATATATATATATATATATATATATATACATATATATATATATATATATATATATATATATATATATATATATACATAGAGACAGATGCACACACACATACATATATATATATATATATATATATATATATATATATATATATATATATATATATATATATATATATATATATATATATATATATATATATATATATATATATATATATATACAGTATATATATATGTATATATATATACAGTATATATATATATATATATATATATATATATATATATATATATATATATATATATACATATATATATATACAGAAGAACCACAGGGAAAATGAAAATACGAAATATACGCTTAAGTCCTGACTAGTTTCGTGAAACTTCCTCAGAGGACTGATTTATTGAGAGAGGCTTCTTTACATTTTATAGGGAAAGCAAACGTACGAACATACATATAGAGATTTAAAGAACAATGACACTCCCTTACCAGCTACCTGTGCTTGGGTCAGGTGTTTAAGTGGGTGGAGTCCCCAAGCTCATTAGACACCTGCCGAAAAGGGTCATTTCTAGTGGCGGGTAAATTCTTGTTTTTTCAGTACAGTTTATTTATATGAGAACACGGTAGCCTTATCTATATAAATACATAAGCAAAACATACATATACATACATATATATATATATATACATACATACATATACACATACATATACATATATACACATATACACACATACATATACATACATATATATATATATATATATATATATATATATATATATATATATATATATATATATATATATATATATATATATATATATATATATATATGCATACATACATACACATACATACATATGTACATATACATTTATATACATACAACATTAATATCATAAACATATAATCATGTATATATCAATACTTATATCGAGCATAACACTATATAGTGCCAATATACTATTGCATACTATATAAAATAATTGTACCCTTTAATGAATGGTAGCTTAGGTCTAAATATTAATTTCACAGCGACGTTAACTATTCACAATACATTCAATTCTACATTAGGTGGTTAATGTTTTTTTATATAGCTTACAAATCTCTTTACATATAAAGGCGTCGAGTTTATACATTCCATGACCAATATTCAAGTTGTTTTCAAAGGTTTCTTTTATGAAACTGGACTCTATGATGTTTCTTTCCACTAAGTTATTTGAATGAACCAATTTCTTTGCACCTGACCAATTAATGGTGTGATTTTCATCTCTAACGTGAGCAAAGCTATCTCAGACCATTTGAAAGAAGCCGTTGAAGATCCACCTTAATCTGCTCCTCAGATAGAGCACTATGTCCTTGATGCAGGGTAACCCAGCCACTGAGGGGGGCAAGCCAGCCTCAACTTGGTGCCGGTCCCAAGCCTGGGTAAATGGGGAGGGTTGGCGGCAGGAAAGGCATCCGGCCATGAAAAATTAGCCAAAACAACTATGGTCAGTGAGTATAATCAGAATGAGATTAATGCTAGGGAGTTCCCCTTAGGCGACGCGTTGGGACCTCGCCTGATCCCTCCAAAACATCGGCAAGGGCTACCCAGTCATGGGCGTGCTGGGTTAAAGAGGCAACCCCAGAGGAAAATATCTGAGGAGATGATGAGAATAGCAACTCTGAATGTGGGGACAATGACTGGAAAAGGGCGAGAGCTGATTGACCTCATGGAGAGAAGGAAGATTGAAGTGCTGTGTGTACAGGAGACCAGGTGGAAGGGAAGTAACGCAAGAGAACTAGGCGAAGGTTGTAAATCATATTACAGTGATGCAAATATGGAAGGAAGAAATGGAGTAGTAATAATATTATCGAAAGGGTTGAAGGAAAATTTGATTAGGGTGAATAGGAAAAAATGACAGAATTATGAGTTTAAAGCTAGGACTGGGAGCAACAATAGTCAATGTGGTTTGTGCCTATGCCCCGCCAACTGGATATATAGAGGAGGAGAAGGATACATTCTGGGAGGAGATGGGCCAGGAGCTTGAAATAATTCCTGCAAGGGAAAGGGCAATCATAGGAGGAGATCTAAATGGCAACTTTGGAATTAGTAGGGAAGGGATAGAGAGAGTGTATGGAGGTTGGGGTGTGGGTGAGAGAAATGATGGTGGAGAAAGAGGGATTGATTTTGCATTGGCTTTTGACCTACCAATAATCAACACCTTTGAGAAAAAGATTAACATACTGATTACTTACAGTAGCGGTGGCAGGGAGAGCCAGATAGATTTGCTGCTGTGTAAGAGAGACCATATGACGGAAATTAGAAATTGCAAGGTGATAAATGGGGAGAGTGTAGCAGCACAACACAGGTTAGTGGTAATTGATTGCAGACTAAGGAATTATAGGAGAAGTAAAAAGACGAGAATGAACCCAAAGATTAAGTGGTGGAAATTGAAATAGGAAGAACTGAGAGTCTTGTTTAAGGCAAGAGTGCTGGAGGCAGTAAGATTACATGAGGATGTACAAGAATGGTGGACCGAGACATTAAATGAAGTCTATAAAGAGATGGAAACACCAGAAGGAGAGAAGAAAATATTACGAATTGCTAAAGCCAGAGATGCTGCATCTAAAGACCTGACATAGATAAGGCAAACAAAAGATAGTAATTGTATAGTTCTAGCAGAAGAGAAGGAAATTAAAAGAAGGTAGGAAACTTATTTTGAAGGACTATTGAATGAGGAGAACCCAAGAACAGTTTTTGAAGATGGACTCCCAAACGAGACAGTTACCATAGGAGTTACTAGAGAAGTAGAACAAGTAGTAAAGAAGATGAAAAACAGTAAAGAGGAAGGCATAGATATCTTGTGGGACCTGACGCAGAAGATCTTCAATCAGGAAAAGATGTCAGAGGAATGGAGAACAATCCTAATCATTCCCATCTACAAGGGGAAGGGAGACATCCAGGAAGGTGGCAACTACAGAGGCATAAAGCTGATAAGCCATACTATGAAAATATGGGAGAAGATCATTGAGAAGAGACTCAGAGATGAAACAACAATTGGTGAGGAACAATTTGGATTCATGCCTGAAAGAGGGACTGCAGAATCAATATTTGCTTTGAGAAAGACGAGAGAAAAACATCGGGAGAAACAGAAAGAGATTACATATGGTCTTTATTGACATGAAGAAGGCATACGATCAAGTACCACGTCAGGAGCTGTGGAGATGTATGAGAGAAAAGGGAGTCCCTGAGAAATACGTAAGAATCACCCAAGATATGTATGTGAAGGTAGAAGCAAAGGATAAGAGCAGTATAGGCCTAACAGAAAGTTTCCCAGTAAATGTGGGATTACATCGGGGGTCTGCATTGAGCCATTACCTATTTGATCTGGTCATGTATGTAGTAACACAAGGTATTAAAGATCAGTCTCCTTGGTGTATGCTTTTTGCTGATGATGTGATACTATGTAGCACTAGGCGAGAGGTAGTAGAAGAGAAACTGGGGGAGTGGAGAAGAGAAATGGAAAAATGAGGATTGAAGATCAGCAGGAAAAAGACAGAGTATTTGAGATTGAAAAATGGTGGGAATGGGGAAGTTAGTTAACAAGGAGAGATTGAAAAGAGTTGAAAATTTCAGGTATTTAGGATTAACAGTTGCAGAGGATGGTGATCTGGGGGCAGAAATAAACCATAGAATACAAGCAGGATGGAAGAATTGAAAAAAAGTGTGTGGAGTACTATGCGACAGGAAAACAGGAGTTAAGTTGAAAGGTAAAGTACACAGGACAGTTGTGAGACCGGCAATGATGTATGGAGCGGAGACGTGGGCAATAAAGAAGACAGAAGAGAAGAAGATGGATGTGGCAGAGATGAGAATGTTGAGATGGATGTGTGGGGTGACAAGAAGTGATAAGATGCGGAATGAGGTAATTAAGGGTACCACAGGAGTTAGAAAACTATAAGATAAGATCCAAGAAAATAGATTGAGGTAGTATGGTCATGTTATGAGAAGAGATGAACAGTATATCGGGAGGAGAGTGATGGAAATGGAGGTACAGGGAACGAGAAGGAGACAGACCAAAGCGAAGGTGGATGGATTGTATTGTAATGGGCCGAGAGAAGGTTGTGACTCAAAGACAGGATGAAAGCAACTGACGGAGGGAACCGTCTTTCTTCAGAACGATGTGAAAGGGTGACGACCATGAGCTGGAGGCCTTTTGGCAAAGGCCCATTTCCTCCATTTCGGCGAACGTCTGTTTGGCATCTGCCAATTGTTCCGGTGCCAGACGTCTGAATTTTGCGAAGACTGGGGGTCCCGTCGTCTTGATATGGTGATAAATACAGTGCTTGGCAGGGGCCGTGGGCGTTTAGCGAAGTTCTGGATGGAAAACTTCTGGGTACGATGTGAGGAGGTGGGCGCAGGCATCCGTGGGTGCGCTGATGTGGAGAACGAGGTTCGAGGGGGCGGGTTGAAGAGGTGTCGACAAGTACGAGTCTGGGTTGACCAATCATCGGTGGGCGACATTGACCTGGAGGTGGAAATGAGAGGGGAAATCCGCATCGAGGATTGGCAATGTGACGTCAGCAACGAGAAACTTCCAATTAAATTTACCGTTTCCGAACGATAATGGATAGTTCTCGTAACCGTAGGTGGGTATCGCAGATCCGTTGGCAGCTACTAAGCAGACGTCGGCTGACATAGACAGACTACGTCGTTTCCTGAAGAGTTCTCTTGACAAAAGAGAACGACAAGCACCAATGTCTACCAAAAATCGCATGCCCATCTCTGCATCATGTAAAAAGAAAAGATCAGAAACACAGGAGGCCACCGCCACGAGCGATGGCCTACTTGCATGTTTTTTGGCCACTGACAATCCTTGGTACATTTCTTCGTGGTTGCCTCGAATCTGAAGTGGTAGTAGCAAAACTGCGGCGGATGGGAGGTAGTAAGTGGCTGTAGAAGTCGTTGGTTGGGGCACGAGCGAGTGGTGGGTGGTGGGTGGCTTGGTCGCCGCCTCGGCCCGTCACGGGGTAGGCGTGTATGTCCTACGGCATTCACGTAAGCTTCGGTTGATGTTGAATAGGCGTCCTCTTCGTCAGGGGTGGAGGCGTTGATGGAGGTCTTGAAGTAGCTGTCCATAAGGGCGTCGGCTTTGATCATCAAGTCCTTTATGGGTAAACTATCGACATCGGGTATGGCAGCGCGTACAGGTTCATGTAAACGGCGTATCCAAAGGGCAAGAAGTAGGTTCACCTCAAAAGGAGAGCCGTCTGCGGCAGGTTTTCCTGAGGGCGAGCGAAACCCTTTTGTCCCCCAACGGTTGTTGAGAGAGCTGAAAAAACTTTGCTATATGGGCGGCTGTCGACGGCGAGTACTGCTGCAGAAGGTATGTTTTGAGGGCGTCATTCGCTATTGGTGTGTCTCCTTGTTCACAAAGCCAGTTGGATATTTCCGGGAAGGTGTCCTCGGGTATCCCCGCGAGAACATAATCTGCTTTGGTTGTTGAGCGAGTCACGCCCTTGATGCGAAACTGGACTTCTGCACTCTGAAACCAAGCAAACG
The DNA here is from genome assembly GCF_036898095.1 of Palaemon carinicauda. NCBI lineage: Eukaryota > Metazoa > Arthropoda > Malacostraca > Decapoda > Palaemonidae > Palaemon > Palaemon carinicauda. The sequence goes on from NC_090740.1 coordinate 58,884,330, forward strand.
CCTCTCCGCTGCCGAATGATGAAAGTTTCAATGGGGCAGCCGCAACGCCAACTTCCGTAGAGTCCACCATAGTACCAACGATGGAGGGGCGAGTGGGGTTGGAAGGCGGGAGGAGCGAGTCGACTTCCAGGCTCACCAATGTGACGGGCCGAGAGAAGGTTGTGACTCAAAGGCAGTGTGAAAGCAACTGAGTGAGTTTATTATAGAACACTCTCCTTCATATACAAAATCTCAAAGCAACAAGAAATTTCATGTTCAAAATCGACACCGTTACCGGTGAGAAGAACAGACATGTTTATTCAGGCTCATTTTAGTGCGAGGGAAGAGTGAAGATACAAGCATAATATATACGCAAAATGAACTATGTACGATCGTGTGACACACGGTTGGTACAGTATCAAGGATGACCTTCGATCAAAGGGATTAACTGGTGATGAGGTGTGGGATAGAGGTAGATGGAGAAAGCTGACAAGAAACATCGACCCCACAGAGAAGTGGGAAAAGATGTAGACAAAGAAGAAGAAGTCCTTGATGCAGGGTCCTTATTACATTCGAGTACCCTGAAAGAGGGAAGATAGGTACGGTGCAATAGTTGAGTCATATGTTGATTTCACATTCGAAATTATGGCGTGGTAACAGTAGTTTTTGATGGCTATAATGGAGGTCCATTAATCAAGGAAAACCGTCACCAAAGGCGTTTAGGGCAGAAAGTTTACCCTTTTTTAGTGTTACACCAGAGACTTTGTTCTCAAGCAGGAAGGAGGGAGTTTTTGTCGAGGGATATCAACAAGCAAGCCTTAATTGATCTGATCACTGAGAAACTTACGAAAAGATGATGTGTTGTCATCAACTCACCTGGTGATTCTGACATAGATATTACTAAGGCTGCAGTTGAAGCATTACAATTCCATACCACTACGCTGGTTGGAGAAGACACAGACCTCTTAATTCTACTACTTCATTATGCACACACAGATAGCAGGGACCTTTATCTTTTGTGTGATAAAGTAACTGCAACAATAGTGTACCACATTAACAGTTTCATGTTGGGACTAGGAAATAAAAGATGCCCTCAGCTGCTTTTCATCCATGTTTTTACTGGATGTGATAGTACATCGCGCATCTTTGCTGTAGGGAAAAGGGCCCCATTTCA
>NC_090740.1:58892982-58907982 GCF_036898095.1 Palaemon carinicauda
TTCTTTTCCTTCCCCTGCTTCATTTGCAATCCCTATAGACTAGTCTTGATATAGTGAAATTGGCAGACCACTTTTTTATCATAATTTTTATGTGCTGGTTGGGAAAAAAGATGTCTGTCAACTGTAAGATATTATCTTCATATTCAAAATGGTGGATTAAAAATAGCTGACAACTTTTCTTTTACATTAACGGGAGTTTTTTCACTATATGTAGTTTTAGAATTTCCGTACTTCCTCTATACACGTACAGTATATAGATATTTTCTAGTGTTTTTATATAAGATTTATCTATTCCTTCTATTGGTAGCACTTCAATTACTACTCAAATTTTGACAGAATAATTTGTTTTTTCCTTTAGCAGGTTAATTGCATAGATGTAATCAATTGTTGAATACCCGATTCTAAAACCTGCCTACTTTCTTGGTAGATTAATCTGCCTAATATGATCTTTGTAAAGGTTTTATATATTACAGAAAGTAAGGTTATTGGATGGTAATTTTTCAAATATTCTAAGTCTCCATTTGTTGTGAAATGGTGTAATTATAAACACTTTCCAAGCTTAATCATAGAGGATTCTTGCGGACATTTTGTGCAAAGTCCAATGAGTTTTGCTACTATGAAATATCTTCTACCCTTTGTTCTTCTCCTGCTGCTTTGCCTCCTTTCATGTTTCATGATGCTTTCTTTTCTTCTCATACTGTTACTTTTGGTACTGGTTAGTGTATTCATTATTTCTGTGGGCAAAGTTGTTTATTATATCCTTATTTTTTAGCATCGTATTGAAATCTGAAATTTTTATCACTCCATCTCTTATTTTGATAATAGTTTTAATCTCATCATTTAAGGCAAATCTTTGTTGTTGCCCTATTCCACGACTTCTTTTTATTAACAATGCTTTTTCCTTACTTTAGCATTTCCTCAATTTTGGCTTGATTGAGTTTACTAGGGTTTTTAGTTTGCCTTTTGTTTTGGATATTTTTTCGAATTCTATTGCATATCTGTTTGACTTACTCTCACTTCCAGTCCCTTCTATATTAGTTTTTTTTTTCTGATAGTTTTCCTTGTTCTTGTATAGGGACTTTTCCATCTATCTCCTGTGCTGATTCCGATAAAAATATCGTTAAATAATTGTTCATTTCTTCCTAACATTCCTCCATTTGTTCATGTAGCTGTGAGCACCTATTTTGTATTGCTAAAGTATCCATCAGATTTTTACTTATTACAGAAATGTATATTTCTTTTCTTACAATTAGTTTTTCTCTGAATTTCCATAGATCTAGACACTTTTTACTTTTCACCCTTTTATGGTCGTTTCACTTCAACTTGGTTAGTACAAATACATCTTTAACTGAGAATGAAATTAATTTAGTTTTTCGTTTCTCAAATAGCTCTTTCTGTGTCCATTTTTATGTTCTTTTCTTTTTAAGTGTTCATAACCATTCTTCTAAGCAGTGTGAATTAGTTAGGAGATGGGGTCACCGTGTCCAACTCTTCTCACAATTGAAATTTTCTCCCTATCATTATATGATTTCAGGATTGCTGTACATCCCGTATAGATATCTTCAATTGTTCTAACATAAGATTTATGTATGCCCTGTCCCTGGAGTACTTTCTTTGATATTGAAGTTTTGACAGAATCAATAGCTTTCACAGAGTGTATACAAGCCTGTTGGTATGTGTAGGTTAATTTTATCTGTTTTTATATTAAGACTAGAGAAAAATTTTTGTTTTGAAATATTATAAATTAATGTTAAGCTAATAACATCGTAATTATTTGTAAATCAAAGCTATTGCTGAATCCAAGAGTTCTCTGGTAATTTCTCTAAAGTTATTTACTCATTAGCCTTGCTTTTTGCGTGATATAAAATCACTCAGGAGATATCCTGAAATTTATAGAAAATGGGTCACGTATATTCAAATAGAACGACCAATGCGTCAGTAAAAAGAAACTTGTTCTTCCACATTGAGTCCAATTGTGGAGATTGTTTTTTTTTTTCTTTCCTTTTTTTTATTGAAAATTGACTATCATCAGAAGCTGAGTTTCTGATTTTCCTCTTTCCTATTCGAAACACTGTTCTGGAAGTAATCGCTGACCGAGATTTAAGGCTGAGCTCCATCGTCATCTGAGTCTCGAGTCATAGACTTATAAATCTTAGGCCTGCATTACTTTTGTAATTTGTATAAATTAATATCAATAGGTGAATGTAGGTATTTATGATTTTTGTTAAACATTGTAGATATTATAATTATTCTTAAATATAGTTATTGTTACATTTTTACTATCCTTTCCTACAGCTATTACTATTTTGTTAGCTTTCATTCTAAATTAATTGATACGAGAATAAAACATAAAAGCATATTTTGCATTATCTATGATTTGTTATGGTTGACCGTAATAGAAATGGGGCTTGTCTTTATTGGGAATTGTCATTTAATTTAAAATTCAAAGACTTCATAAATGAAACTTTTGTCTGTTACACTAAATAGCCAGCAGACATGTCAGAATTTGATGCATCTGAGTTTTTTTTTTATGAGAATCCACAAATTGAAAATTTAAGTGATCTCAAGAAATCCAGCTTTGTGAATTAAACAAGCATAAGCTTAATGTTACAAATTCAGTGGAGAAGGATGATGTTACAAATATGTAGGTTCAACATGTGGATGAAGATTAGGTGTTACTTCAGGCTGCGAGTATGAAATTGATAATGTATTAGTGGGTTTAGGTTCATCTGCAGTAGAACTTGAAAAGCTTAGAATAGAAACTTGTTTAAAAGAGAAACTCTTGGAAGCTCAGGCAAGAAAAAGAGGTTAAAACGTGAATGTAAGAAATTAAAGATTGAAGCTAAGATAAAAGTCCAAGAGATTAATGTTCAAAAAGAGTTAGAAATTGAAAAGGCTAATTCTACTCCTCAGACATTTTTAACGAAGATAAAGGGATGCCTCCTTTTAATGAAAGGAAAGGGTTTGGACGGTATTTTCTCTGTTTTGAGAAAAACCCTAAGAAAAATTAATTAGCTCGTACAAAATTTACAGTATATGTTGTCAGGTGTTTTGTGTGGCAGGACATGAAGAGTGTATGCTTCCCTTTTTGGGGATAGAGTTGATGATTATATATTCTTGAAAAAAAAAAAAATACTATTCTGTAGGCATATGAACTAATTCCAAAGACTTGCAGAATGAATTTTGGGTGCTAGGCAAAACAAACAAACAGACATAATATAGAATTTATTAGGAAACAATCAGTCTGGTTTGATGAATAATCTTAGGCAGCAAAGTGTATGGATGATTTTAATAGATTATTGGAGATAACTCTAATTGAAAAATTTTAAAAATCTGTTAGTGAGAATATTAAGATTTATTTAAATGTGAAAAACCTATCCCTCCTCAGTGAAACAATTTTTTGTAAGTCGTCAAGGTGTCATGGCCATATGATGAAAAGTTCAATATCCCAAAAGACACTACGGACACTGATAAGCATATTAGTGCAGATGTCGATCAAAGGTCAAGTATCGATTTTCTTGCCAAATCTCAAAGCTGAAATTTGAATAGTAAGTCAACTAGCAGCAATTCAGTAATGTGTAATTATTGTAACAAATCAGGTCACACAGTGTGTGGATGTTTTAAGTTGAAGAGGAAAAAAGAAGCGTGATACCAGTAAAGGTTAACATTGTATATGACCACGTTTTTGACAGGAAGCCGGTTAATTCCAGTGTTTGTTCGAGACCTAGTGATAAAGTTGTTTGGCTATTATGCTACGGGATTTATGACAATTTATGGTAGTTTTCTGTGGCCTGTTTATATCATGTGTGATACTGGTTGTGCCCAGTCTCTTGTTTTGAGAAAGGTAGTTCCTGAGATTGATTATTTGGTTATCGGGGAGTATACTCCCGTTCATGCAATTGGTGGTGGCTATTTTAACGTTCCTTTGCATCAAATGAATCTTCATCGTGACTGAATATCAGGGTGTGTTTTGTTCGTGGTGTTGTTTCCGATTTACCTATGAATAGTGTTTAATTTTTTTTCTTGGTAATAGCTTGACAGATGAGAAAAGTTGAGAAAGTTGATATCCGTCCGAAGATGGTTGAAGAGCCAAACTTTTATCAGGAGTTGGAAGTTCTCAGTCCTGATCTGTCTACTCTTTTTTTTTCTTTTTTCTTCATGCGCTGACTCATCAGAATACTCAGAAACTTACGTGTCTGATAATGATGTGTTGGGCTGTGATATTGTCTCCACTGTTGTTTATTCTACTAACTTATCTCGTAAAGACATGTTGAGTTGTTGTGCTTTATCCACTGCTAATTGTTCTACTGACCTATATCACAAAGGTGAGTTACTTCATAATGAGATGTTGGTGGCAGCTAATGTTTATTTAATCAATTTTATACTGATTTGACACAATACAGTCATGTGTCAGAAATAACTGGTAGTTTGTTATTTATTGGCTGCCGTGATCCAGGGTCTCGTTCAAAGTTGATTGTAGATCAGATGTCTGACCATACATTGGTTAAGGCTGTTATCTCTTAAACTCATAATGAGTCTCTCAGTCTCGTTTATTTTGACATGAGTGAAACTTTGTGCTATGCTATAATGAACATTTATTGCCATGATAAGTGGCAGGACATAGCTCAGTTTTATTGTATTTGTGTTTTGTGTCATGCTATTGACAAGTCCAACAGTAGTTATATTGTCGTTTAATCATTTCCTTAAAGATGATGTTAGACCCTCACCGAAAAGATGCATAGGTTTAGAATTATTCGGAAGTTTTGATACCTGTTAAATAGAAGATACTATTGAATTTTTTATGTAATGGTTTTATTGATATTTTTCAATTTTTTTCCACTTTCTTTAAATTTAGAATTTTCACTTGACATTTGATATATAAACTTGTATTTTTTTTATTAAAATCATTGTCTGGACTATATCCAAAACACAGAAGAGAAGATGAGTCTGGTATTCAAGAAAAGTGCCGCAGGTGAGACTACCAACTACTTGATGAAATGTGATCATGAAGTTTGGAAGGCTATTCATGAAAATGGTGACAAAGTTATGTGGCGATGGAGTACTTACAACATACGTGATAGGCACCATGTGATCACCTGCTACCACAGTCAGAGGTATAGACATTTTGAAAAAGATTAAAGTTTAAGAATGATGATAAAACGTGCGGGGAATGTTCAGAAAAATATTCTACCAGATAATGTAATTCACAATACGTAAAATGTATAAACTTTACTAAGTTGAACAAACTAAATGTGAATTCAATATATTTCAAAGCTTATGATTTGGAAGTGGAAAGACTACCAGAAAATAATGAACATGGGTGCTAAGAATGGCATAAACTGTGGCTATGTTAATATGCAATCTGTTGGTCATAAAACTATTCGAATTCGAGAATTGATAAATGAGAATTATTTGGACATACTAGCATTATTGAAACAGGGTTAGATAGCTTTGAAAAGGCTACGATCGCTGAAATGACGGCCATCACATACACATACTCTCTTTCATAGGCTATTCCGAGAGATGGCAGGTCTGGGGGGCGCCGGCTCTTCATCCATAAGGGTTACTCAAATCTCAAGATGATAAAAATAAGTAGTGAAACAAGCTTTGGATATATAGAAAAAAAAACTTTATGCACAAAAAAGAAAAAGAAATATCCATTGTAACAGTTTACAAACCTCCGAGAACATATACCAGTATCTTTTTTGAAGAATTCAGAGTACCCATTTGGACGAATATCATGGAAAGAAAGGAATTCCCTATTTGTGGAGACTTCAATCTTTGGATGGATGATGTATCAAATCTTGATGATTCATCATTTAATGAGTTATTGGAGTCATATCAATTGGTAAATAACGTTGACTGTGCAACTACTTGGAATGGCTATGCGTTTGAGAGTTTTAAGTGATAGAATGAATAACATTGTATCTGATATAAATGTGGAAGAGAAGTGCACTATCTCTCTAGCGCACAAACTTATTACGTTTGGACTACCTCTACAGAAACACGCAGTGGTGAAGAAAAATATATTCTTTAGACTTAAATCAAACTTCTCTCCTTATGTATTTATTGAAAAAGTTACAAAGAAAATAAATAATGCAATCAGTATTTCCTGCGATAATGATAACCAACGTTTGTTGGGCTCTATGTGTGTTGACTGCCTTATGACCATATACTGTATACTGTAATAGGGTGAGTAAAAGTGAATATGATTCCGTGTTTCCATTGATGGAAAAGACTATAATTGTTAAAGACCGATCTCCTTGGTCTGATGGAGAGACTTTAGAAAAAACAGACCTCCTACTTGCAAGGTTTTCTCAGTGGTCGACCTCATGAAGGGGTATCATCAGGTGTCTGTGAACCCAGATGACATCCCCAAGACCATCATCACCATCCCCTTCAGTACTTTCACCTTCAATTATTCCTGTTTTGGCCTTCATAATGCTGCCGCCACTTTTCAATGTCTCATGGATGATATCTTAGGGGACCTCCCCTTCTGTGTATGTTTTATGGACTACATAATTTTGCTGTGATAGATTAATTTTTATTTTTATTTTTATTTATTTTTGTTTGTCCAATCCAGAGAGAGAGAGAGAGAGAGAGAGAGAGAGAGAGAGAGAGAGAGAGAGAGAGAGAGAGAGAGAGAGAGAGAGAGAGTGTGTGTGTGTTTCAGCGAGCGAGAGGTAGTTAGTGTATAGATTGTTTGTGGTGAGAAAGACTGTTGGTATAAATGAGATTGTTTGTTTATGTTTTAGCTACGTTAGGACAGTGGTGCATGTCTTGGGCGAATGATTATTTTTTATTTGACTGCAGGTAGAAGCAGGTGTTAATGCTGGACTATTATTATTATTCTTTATTACCAGCGGGGAAGTGTTTTGTTTATTTTGACAGTAAGTACAATTTATTTATCTTTGCTAGGAGTGATTCTGAATGATAGAAACAGTTTATTATTTATCTTTGATTATAGTGTGATAGTTTAGTTAGCTAGGAGTGTTCGTAAGGAGTTTTCTTTTTTTTCTTTTTTTTCATTTGTAGGCCGTAATTTATTTTGAATGCTGATATATAGTTGCTGACCTGACCTGGAATTGATTGTAGTATTTAGACTGCTCTTTTGGATTGCTCAACCGTTGATGACCTGACGTGTTTATTAAGATTTTGATTGATGATGATGATGACGATGATACTACGACCCCAATCAGGGAGGTAGTTGTGGCAAATTACCACTCAGTGGATTGTTGACCACAAAGCGGTGGTAGTGTGCCGTAAAAGACAGTTCGGCTTTGTGTGGACGACAGTGTTGGTGTCCCATATTATATATACGCATATATTTATTTTTGGTGTTGGTGGTCAGCGGTTAATTCTAAGTTTTGCTACTTTTTTTGTTTGAATGATGTTGCGTTTTTTGTATATTTAGTGTTTAAGTTTGTCATTAGTTTTAAGTGTACTTATTTTGATTGTGGATGGTTTTGGGTTATGCATTTTAGTTTTAGGAAATATAGTTTTAAGATTATATTTTGCTTTTATATCCTTTTTTTCCAAGAGTCACGCTGCTGATAACGTAAGGGGAAAGTTTGTGCTGAGGAGACATTTGTCTGTTTAAAGTGATCAAGGGTGTGGGGGTTGTTGTTGCAACATCCCACCACAGTGTTCTCTTTCTTCAAAGATGAACACTTCCGTCACGTACGCACCATGCTTGACTGCCTACAACAGAACGGCCTTGTAGTCCATAGCAGACTAGTTGAGTGTACCTTGAGCGCCAATGAAGTATCGTTCATAGGGCATCACATTACTCCTGAAGGAGTCCACCGCCTCCCTTAGATAGTAGCAGCTGTTCAGAACTTCCCCACGACCTCGACCGTCAAAACACTGCATGAATTCTTGGGCAGGATCAAATATTATCACTGTTTCCTGCCAGCCATCACTGTCACTCTTGCCACCTTCTACGCCTTCCCCAAGGCCAAGCCAAAAGACCTAAAGTGGGGTCCCATTCAAGAAGCATTCTCACCACCACAAAGAATACCCAATTAACCGCTGTTGCTCTTACTTTTCCCATACCACATGCCCCTCTCCCTCTCTCTACAGATGTCAGTGACATCACTATAGGTGCAGTACTAAAGCAATTGGTCAATGGCTTGCCCCGCCTATTGGCCCTCTTCAGTAGAAAACTGTTCAGGGCAGAATCTGACCACTATTCCATCGACCACGAATTTCGGGCAGTGCATTCGGCTGTCCATCACTTTCACCACTTCTTAGAAGATACGCCCTTCGCCACTTGGACGGACCTCATACCTCTGGTGCATACCTTCATTCTACAATCCGACACTTGGTCCCCCAATAAGCGCCGACATCTCTAGGCAGTGGCTGAATAAAAATGCACCCTTCAACACGTCTCTGGGAAATTAATCATGTTGCCGATGCCTAGTCAAGTAACAAAATGGCTGCCATTCACCTGGGATTGGATTACAACGCCTTGGCAGAAACGCAACATATAGATCCAGAGTACAAAGCATGTAGGACATCCTTCACATCTCTTCATAGGCAGGACGTCGCCCTCGACAACTCCAACACCACACTCCTGTGTGACGTCAGTACCAGTATTACGACTATGGATACCTGCTCCCATGCGTCAACAGGTGTTTGATTTCATTCATTGCCTTTCACATCCCTCACGCCGATCTACTGCACGGCTATTGGAGACTATTTTCATCTGGCACGGCATTGCTAAGAAGGCAAAGGATTGAGTCCACACCTGTACTTCATACCAAACTTTTTAGTTAATCGACATACGGATTCAGGAGTGGGCCCTTTTCCTCAGCTTCAGCAATGATTTGCCCACATTCACGTCGACGTAATAGGTTCCGTACCTACTTCACCGGGACCTCGTTACCTGTTTACTGTCATCGACCACTCCACTCGTTGCCCTGAAACCACTCCCTTGGAAACTGCCACATCTGCCTCATCAGTAGAAGGCATATATAGTTTGACCCTGAACCAATTGCAAAAAAAGGCACTATTGTTGATATTGGTTCTTACACAATTGCTTTACAATAAAAAATGGTTTTAGACAAAAAAAAATCTATTAAGAGGTACTTTTTTTTACATTTTTAGATTTTGGCTAAAACGTTTGATAAAAATCTTGGGATATGAAAAAGCTTTTTTTTTGTAAAGTTTCAATATTCAAGCTCTATCTATATTTTTAGACAAGGAAAATTTTCTCTTACAATAAAGTAACCAAATAAGTATTCCTTTAGAATAATTAAGCATTCCTAAACCCTTCCACACGGCTATTATCTCTGATAAAAAGTTATGACAGGTGTTTGCCCACGTGTGCCCTCCTGCAAACTAGTAATGAGGGTAAGTGAGTAAGTGGTGGACCATATCTTAGATTTAACACCTTATCCCTTTCCAGATCCCTTTCCTCAGTCACAGTGCACAGGAAGCGTTTAGGAAGGCTTCCCTCAAAAACAGGAAGCTCTGAGGAATACCCAACTTGATAATATTTTTATATGAAGCTCAAGGACATTTGACCTACTTATTATCAACTGATCAAATATGGAATATGAAACAGACAGCCAAAACATTTGCCCATTTTCAAAGAAGGAATTTTTGGAAGAAAACTTCACTATAATTAAAACAACCCAAAGTGTAAATACAATTTACCGATGCAGTAGAGAAGGAGGTGATGATATACAAATTAAAATTAACACAAAAGTTCATAATGCTTGCCAAATAGGAAATACTTGGGGGAAAAAATATTGCATCATTATTGAAAAGTGCAGCCTCAAATTCATCAAAGAAAACTCGTGGTTCAAAATATTAATCTGAGAGCAAACCTCATTGCCTTTATTGTGGTAAATATGTATATGTAAATTCCTAGTCAAGTTGTGTAAAAATAGATCTATTTACTGAATATATTTTCAAGTGTTGTGATGAGCGGAATTCACATGAATAGTCAATAACTGTAAAAGGTAGAATTGAATATTTAATTGATCAGCCTGCTTCTGATTGTATCTATAACTATAGGTGTGGCATTAATTTCAGAACTAAACATGAGATAGCTATCAAATATCGACCTCAGGCTGCAGGAACAGGTGCAGAACAAAATATCAACACCGCCAATTCAACACCGCCGACTCAACGCCAGGACAACTCGACACCGGGACAACTCAACACCAAGACAACTATAAAACTATAAAACTATAAAACACACACAGACACACACACACACACACACACATATATATATATATATGCGTAAAAATCACAGGAAAACGTGATGCTCAGATACTCAGATGCTCAGATGCTCAGATGCAGTCCTCTGAGGAAGTATCACGAAACTAGTCAGGACTCAAGTGTATATTCTGTATTTTCATTTTCCCTGTGGTTCTTCTGCATATATATATATATATATATATATATATATATATATATATATATATATATATATATATATATATATATATATATATATATACATATATGTATATATATATATATATATATATATATATATATATATATATATATATATATATATATATATACTGTACACACACATATATAGATGTATATATATATATATATATATATATATATATATATATATATATATGTGTGTGTGTGTGTGTGTGTGTGTGTGTTTGTGTTATACTTGTTTCTTTTTAATGAACAATGGAATAACTTCTTTTTCCCAAACTACTTTCATTCATTGCTCTCCTTTTAATATATATAAACTACCGATCAGATGCAAATGACCTGTAGATCATATAATTGTTTTGTTTTTCGATATTGAGTTGTTAAAGGGAATATAAGATTTACCTTTTTGTTGTTTATGGTATTAGTATATTGTTCAGTTCAGTTCATAAGCATATTTCCATACTAGGGTGTTGCTGTCCAACTCTTTACATCGAGCCAATCACTTAGAAATTTTGAAGATATTTCTAAAACATAAAGAAATATAAAGTTGTCACCTCACCCAAAATGGAAATTCTTAGCCCTAGAGTAAAAGAAAAATTTACACATGAAGGACATTTATTTGTGTTTGATAAGTTTAGTATACTAGATAATAATATCAAAATTTGGCGTTGTGATCATGGTGCTAGGTGCAATGCAAGGATTCATACAGAATTTGAAACTGTTATCAAGATCGGTAGTTTATATATATTGAACCATGAGAGAAAGTAGTTTGGGATAAAGAAGTTATCCCATTGTTTATTATAAAGAGACAAGTAAAATAAGTATATATATATATATATATATATATATATATATATATATATATAGAGAGAGAGAGAGAGAGAGAGAGAGAGAGAGAGAGAGAGATAGAGAGAGAGAGAGAGAGAGAGAGAGAGAGAGAGAGTGTGTGTGTGTGTGCGTGAGTGTGTGTGTGTGCGTGAGTGTGTGTGTTTTATAGTTTCATAGTTGCCCCGGTGTTGTGTTGACGCAGTGTCGAGTTGTCCTGGCGTTAAGTGGGCGGTGTTGAGTTGGCGGTATTGAGTTGTCCCATACCCGCAGAAACACATTCTAGGAAAGGTCGCCCTATAAATGAAGATCAAAATGAAGCATTTCTGAAAATGTGTGACTATTTGGAAACTAATGATCATGAGCAAATAACAATTTCGGAGCTGAGTGAAAAAAAAAAAATAGTTTATCATGTAAGCAAACTGCCATTTATAACAATAGGCATTTAAAGAGAAAATATATTGATCATTATAAAAAAAAGAATATATTTTTCAGAACGTGAATGTCTGCATGATATAATGACATTTACAGATGATGCTTCTGATATACTTAGATCTCATTTTGAATTAAATATTCATTATTTGGATATTGAAGCACCCAAAAAAAAGGAAATGATTAAGACTGGCAAAACTAATAAAAAGTGATATTATGAAAAACAAACATGATAATAACGATTACCCAAATATTAATGTTAGATTCATTATTTGTGGGTAAAAAAATTAAATGTAAGATCGCTAGTATGGGCCATCTATTACTCAAGCTGCTTGTCCAAGAGCCTTAATTGCACCCTTGCAACTTGGTCTAAAAATACAAATTCATTATTTGTTTCGATCAAAATTTCTTAATGATAGTTTAGATGAAATGGGATTTTCTGTTTCTTTTAAGGAAGTAGTAAGATTTGAGAAAAATGCTGCACACACTGTCACTCCTGAAAGATTATGCGAAGATATAGATTTTAGAAATACTATGTACCTCTTTGCCGGAGATAATGTAGATTATAACCATCTTACACTGGATGGAAAAGATACTTTTCATATAATGGGTATGATTGCACCAATAACCTACCCCCCATCCCCACCCCAAAAAAACGATTTAATTCTGTTTTACCTCGTTTAAATGTCTCAGAAATAGATATGATTACCAGGAAGAGAATTAAGGTTTTTGACATTCGTTTTGCAAAGCATGTTTGCCAAAATTTAAAATTTCAGGATATTTCTACTCACAGTGTATATGAGATAAACGTTGATATCCTTTGGCAATTATCATTCAACTTTAATCAATCAGTACCAAATTGGCAAAGTAAGATACATACTATTCATAAAGGATTTTAACAATAAAGTCAATCATCTGTTGTTTATTTACCTATGATAGATATGCACTCTGGTGACAAGTCTTGTATTTTATCTACAATGGAATATATTTGTAATCTGTCAAGCAAAACCCAAGTTTCTCCAGTGATTACATTCGATCATCCACTCTACTGGAAAACGGCAGAGATTATTTCTATTGCACCAGTGAATAGCAATCTAAGAAATATTGTTCTCCTCCTTGGTAGCTTCGACACTTTAATGAATTTGCTTGTAGCAATAGAAAAACTTATGCAAGGCTCAGGACTCAAAAACATTCTTGTTGTAAAAATGCTGTTATACATGTGTTATCTGGAAAATCAAATCAAAGATCATTTCATGGACATCTACTAGTAGACAAGTGCCTGAATAAAATCCTTATATCAGAATTATTGGGGGAAAAAATCCCGATTTTATGAACATTATTGATCAGGTAGAGAAACTATATACATTACTGGTGAAAGGAAAAAAGTCTTTAGAAAATATTGAGAATTCAGAAGTATTATTTAGGGTTAAAAGAAAAAAGGTAGATGTAACAAAAAATAAGCTGATAGACAGTTCAAAGACAAGTCAATTATGGATGAATTATGTGGACATGCTGACAATTGCCAGAGCACTTAAAACAGCTGATCGAACTGGTTCTTGGGAATTGCATTAAGTTGCTATAAATGCCTGTCTTTGAAGTTTTGCGGCTGCTGATCAATATAACTACTTGAAGTCTGCATACATCCATATTCAAGAAATGCATGACTAATATATTAAAAATTTAGAGGTATTAAACAAGTTTAAAATTGGGTTTCATGTATTTCGGCGTAATCATAACTATTGGGCTGGACTTGGATCTGATCTTTTCATCAAACAAACATTAATGCCATCTCTAACGACCATCTACTTTTTATACATACTTTCACTGGTTGTGACACAACTTCCTAAATATTTTATATTGCAAAGAAGATGGTGGTAATTCTCTTGGATCTTTGCGTTACAATTGATCCAGTAAAAATGTAACCATTGCTGAAACATTTGTGCTACCAGAACGTCTTCCATCAACATCATCGTCGACTATATAACACTCCTATAAAGTTTACTATCAGATAAGGGTATGGATTGGTATAACAAATGATATGATTCCAGGTGATTGGGGATGAAAAATTGAGGATGATCAGTATACACCTGTAATGTCACTTTCAAAATCAGCCCCTGATGTTCTTAATCTGATTCATTACACTTGTAAAACTTCTTGTATTACATCAAAGTGCAGCTGTATACACTATGGACTATCATGTACTCCTGCCTGTGTACCATGCCAATTAGAAACCTGTACTAATTCACATGTTTCGGGTATTGTTGAGGATGAATCATATCTGTTAGATATTGGTGATGAGGATTTGTAGAAACATTTTTAGATATGATATTAAAGTATTTATTGTTCTTAATTACGTTTTTATTTATTGTGAATTTATGAATATTTGTCTAATTCATAATTAGTTGTTTATGTAATAATAAGTACATGTATTATAGTTAATATATATTCATTAAAAAAGTACTTCCAAATAAAGTAATTTTGTCTAAAACCATTTTTATTGTATAAGATACCTTCTAGAACATATGCAAACAATAAAAGCTTTTCTTGCAATTTGTTCATGGTTAAGGTATATACAGTATAGTGATAAATGCACTGCTCTAGATGTACAGCTGCCTTACTCCTAGGATGGATAGCGAGATTTGATATACCTGAGCATGGGTATTCCTTTCACCTCTAAATTGTGAACATCATTAGTGAATCTCCTGGGAATCACTCTACATCGGACAACCGCCTAAAACACTGCTGCCAACGGAATAGTTGAACGTTTTCATCGTACCCTCAAAGCAGCTTTCCCTCTGCAAGGACTCCAACTGGTTGACCGGGGTTCCCTGGTTTTTCCTGAGACCAAGGACCACTCCTAAAAACGCCCTGGATGTCTCAACAGTTGAAATGTTGCATGGCGACACAATGATCGTCCCTGCAAAAAAATTTCCGTGTGCAACCTCTTCTGACTATCTCAAGTGCCTAAGTTACACAGTGGGAAAATTTACCCCATGCCGCCAGACTCAAAAATCCCCAGCTAAGCAACATCTACCGACGTTGCACTCTTTAACACACGTTTTCCTGCACAATAACACTAGCAAGACCCGCTAACGCCCCCTACACTGGCCTTTTCTTCACGATCCAAGAGTTTCTTACTCAACATTCGTGGCAAAGATGACTGGGTCTCCATTGATCATCTAAAACCTGTTTATCTCCTACAGTACGCCTCTCAAAAGCAAAGCACTCCATTTCTCATGTGTCTTTTTCAAGGGGAAGCCATATACCACACATGTCTCACACAGGCTCGTACAATGTAACGGTATTTTCCTTATTATCGTATATCTC
>NC_090740.1:58912982-58930482 GCF_036898095.1 Palaemon carinicauda
GGTTTTGGACTTTTCTGATAGTTATCCTTGATCTTGGTTACGAGCAAGGCCACCTATCTCTTGTGCTAATTATAATAAATATTTTGTTAAAGTACTGTTTTTGTTTACGAATATCTTGGGTTTTTACTTTATTGTTTTGGATAGTTCTGCTAATTCTATTTCATCTCTCTTGTGTTTTACCCTAACTTCCAATCTTTTCTTATTAGGTTTTGGACTTTTCTGATAGTTATCCTTGATCTTGGTTACGAGCATGGCCACCTATCTCTTGTGCTAATTCCAATAAATATTTTGTTAAAGTACTGTTAATATTTTCTTCTTTACTTCCTTCTAATTCCTCATGTAGCTGGTAGTATTTATTTTCTTATGCTAAACAAAACTCATCAGATTGTTCTCTTATTAAAAGATTGTTCATTTTCTTTACTAAAATAAATTTTTTCCTCTTTCCTTAGATCTAAACACATTTTGCTTCTCGCCATTTTATGATCGTTTGACTTTAATTTGTTTAACACTTTTACATCTTTAACTAAATTGACTTTTCCCCTAAAAATTATATCTCTATCATTTTCTGTTTCTCCATTCGAGCTTCTCCAAGTACATTTTCTTTGTTCCTTTTTTATTAAAGGTGTTCATGATTTTAAAATTACATCTTTCAGCAAATTCTAAACGCATGTCTCCTTTTTCCTTTATGCCTACTCTAGATTTATCTACTGCTGATTCACCTCATTTCTCTTAACTTACTTTAGCATTGAAATCGCATATATATATATATATATATATATATATGTGTGTGTGTGTATATATATATACATATATATATATATATATATATATATATATATATATATATATATATATATATATATATATATACATATATGAGTGTCTGTGTGTTCCCTACAGAAAAGTTTTACAAGGAATTTACAGAATATATAATGGTCAAATCTTATGTAATTTTTATCGAGAAAGCTAAGGCTGCTATTCAAATCTTAATCAAGACCCACGTTGCTGGTCTTTGGGCCCCACAATTAAAGGCCCCTAAAACAGTATTCCATGAAATAGGGATCTGCGTCAATGACCTTAGATGTCAGGATACCAGAAAACCTCAAATCAATCAAAGAAAAACGTGGAACTTTAGATGGTAGGATTCCAAGCCCTCTTGTCTGGTTAGGAAATCTACCCCGTTTTTTGCAGGTAGTAGGTTGGCAAGGGCACCAGCCGCCCGTTGAGATACTACCACTAAAGAGTTATTGGATCCTTTGACTGTCCAGACAGTAATGCATTGGATCTCTCTCTCTCTCTCTCTCTCTCTCTCTCTCTCTCTCTCTCTCTCTCGTTGCGGCTTATTTTTTTCTTTGCCTACACATACACAGAATAGTCTGGCCTATTCTTTACAGATTCTCGTCTTTCCTCATAAACCTGACAACAATGAGATTACTAAATACTTCTTCACCCAAGGGGTTAATTACTGTACTACAATTGTTCAGAGTACTTTCCTCTTGGTAAGAGTAGAAGAGACTCTTTAGCTATGGTAAGCAGCTCTTCTCGGAGAAGAACACTCCAATAATAAACCTTTGTCCTCAAGTCTTAGGTAGTGCCATAGCCTCTGTACCATGGTCTTCCACTGTCTTGGGTTAGAGATCTCTTGATTGAAGGTACACTCGGGCACACCATTCTATCTTATTTTTTTTTCCTATTGTTTTTTTGAAATGGTGTGTTGGGCAGGTTTAATAGAAGGGCCATGAATGCCTGGTGGTTTATCAAAAGGTTGTCATTTCCTTATCTGATTCTTCTTCTTCTCAAAACAATCCTTACTGGCCTCCCTTTAGTTGAAATGGCTATCCTGGAGGGTATTTAGCCTTGCATGGTGTATCGGCTCCTCCATGTTGACCAGTTTTTCCAACTTTTTACTATAGTCAATGGGTTTCATCAATCACTTTATTTATAATTCTGTACATATTGTTTTTGTTATAATTCTTGTTAATCTAGTTTTCAAGTATGATGTCTCATTTTTATTACTAATAATTGTTATGCTGTCTGGAGACATTGCGTGAAATCCGGGACCAGTACGTTCGTGATTTCGTCAATATTGTCTTCTGTATTGCAATATTCGTGGTCTTCATGCAAATATTCAAGACCTTACAGTTGCGTCCAGACAGTATGATATTCTTTTGTGCTCAGAAACTTTGGTTTCTAATATGAGGCACTCATCGGAACTCCTTATAACTGGTTTTAAGAAGCCAATGATGTTGAAACGTGATGCCATCTCTAGTGCCAGGGGAATGGCAGTGTATATTAGGACTGAGTACCCTGCTTCTCATAAGTCCTGCTATCAATGTGGATGTCATGAGATTCAGGTAATAAAAGTTTGTGGCAGGCATAACAACTTTTATTTGTGTTTGATCTACCGGAATCTAGACAGGGAGGATTCTATCTTCAATTGTCTTCTTACCATTATGGCTAAGATACAAGAAGATGATAGAAAGGTTTCTTTTGTCCTTGTTGGTGATTTTAATGCTCACCATAGGGAGTGGTTAAGTTCTATCTCTCCTACCGATCGCCATGGCTTAAGAGCTTTAGACTTTGCCTCTGAATCAGGCTGTGAGCAAATCATAAATAGAGCTACTCACAGGTCTGATAATTGCTTGGACCTCGTATACACTGACTCCCCTGGCATTATAACTAGTAAGGTTGGTTCTCCAGTCGCGACACTTGATCATGCCTTGATTTCATTACTAGTGAAGACTGAGCAGCCTGTCCCTGATGTATCATACTCTTGTAAAATTTATATGAAATCCCAAGCAGACTGGAATGGGATTTTGCATGATCTTTTGTGCTTGAATTGGTCACAATTGTATAGTAGTTTTGATCCTGTTGTCCCTTTGAATGAGAATCTAGTCAACATAATTGATAGGCGTATCCCTTCTTGTGTGCTAAGGTATCGGGTGAAGGACAAACCGTCGTTCAATGATGATTCTAGACGTGCTTATTTGGAGAAGCAGGAATCCTATCATCTTTGGAAGGGTAACAGATCAGATTTGACCTAGAATAATTATACTCAGCTTCGAGCTTTTGCTCAAAGAGTTTATGTCTCAACTGAAAAGGAATACAATTTAACCATAAAAGAAACACTTTCTGGTACAACTCAGGAACATAAATGGTGGTCTACCCTTAAATCTGCACTTTTTGGTGTAGATGCAACAGTTTCTCTTTCACTTAAACCAGATGGCTCAGTCACTCACTGTCCAAAGGAAAAGGCAACCCTTTTGGCTGATGTTTTTGACAATAAACAGAGTAATGAAAAACTTGAACTTCCTCATTCCTATTTTCCTGAGGTTAAACTAACTAGTTTAGCTTTTTGTTCTCGTGAAATTAAAGCTCTGTTGATGGACCTTGATGCTTATGGAGGTGTAGACCCAAATGGTATTTTTCCATTGTTTTTATAAAGACTGCATATTTCTTAGCTCCAAAGTTATCTTATTTTGCGCAAGTTAGCAAGAAGGGGAGCTTTTAGCACTTGTTGGAGAATTGGTAATGTTACTCCTCTATGTAAATGTGTTTGTGGTATCTCAAGTCCAACTGATTACCGCCCAATTTCCATAACTCCCATATTATCTAAAGTTTTTGAACGTCTTCTGGCAAAACGTCTTAATAGGTTTGCTGAAGGTAATCATCTATTCCCTAGTTTGCAATTTGGTTTTCGTAAAGGCATGTGCATGTGATGTCCTTCTTACAATCTCCAATGCTGTATAGAAATCCCTTGATTGTGGTCAGGAAGTTCGTATGATTGGCCTTGATTTTAGTGATGCCTTTGACCGTGTTAATCATGAGGCCATTCTTTTCATACTCAAACAGTTGGGAGTGGGTGGTTAATTTCTTAGCATTATTATTGATTTTTTTAAGTAATATATCTCAAAGAGTTGTCGTTGATGGGCACCATAGTGAGTATAGGAATGTGATATCCGGTGTTCCACAGGGTAGTGTTCTTGGCCCATTACTTTTCATACTATATACACATGACATGTGGTTTGGCCTAAAAAATAAGCTTGTTGCATATGCAGATGATGTTTCTCTCTTTGCATCAATTACATCCCCTGAATGTAGATCTGGGGTTGGTGAATCCCTTAATAGAGATTTAGCTAGAATTAGTGTTTGGTGCAAATTATGGGGTATTAAGTTGAATCCTAACAAAACTCAAAGTATGATTGTAAGTAAGTCAAGGACGGTGGCTCCTCAACATCTGGATCTCAGTATAGATAATGTTTCTTTAGATTTGTATGACTCTTTTAAAATTTTAGTTGTGATTCACAACAGCAAATTTACTTTTGAGAAACACATTAGGTCTGTGTCTTCTTCAATTGCACAAAAAATTGGCTTGTTGAGAAAGTTTTACAAGACTTTCGGTGATCAATCTGTTCTGCTGATCTGCTGATTCTCATCTTAATTTGCTGGACAGAAACTTATGATCTATTAAATTTCTTATTCCTGATCTAGATATCAATCTTTGGCATCGTCGTTCAATTAGTTCATTATGCATGTTGCATAAGATTTTTCATAACTCTGACCATCCTTTACATTCAGATCTCCCTGGACAACTCTATCCTATTCGTAATACTAGGCAGGCAGTTAATTCTAATAGCCGAACCTTCTCCATCATGAGGCTCAATACAACACAGTATTCTAGAAGTTTTATTCCAGCTGTGACCAAGTTGTGGAATGATCTTCCTAATCGGGTAGTTGAATCAGTAGAACTTCAAAAGTTCAAAGTTGCAGCAAATGTTTTTTTATGTTGAACAGGTTAACGTAAGTCTTTTTATAGTTTATATATGACATTTCTGTTTTGACGTTATTACTGTTTTTAGAATTGTTTATTGTTAGTTTGTCCCCATCATTCATTTATTTCCTTATCTCCTTTCCTCACTGAACTATTTTTCCCTATTGGAGCCCTCGGGCTTATAGCATGTTGCTTTTCCAACTAAGGTTGTAGCTTGGATAATAATAATAATAATAATAATAATAATAATAATAATAATAATAATAACAAGCAATCCATGAAATTGGGCGAATATCAGAAAGGCTGGCGCCGTAGACTTTAAAAAATTGCTTTCAAAAATAATGAACCAAGTGCGATGAATTTCTACATCGAGATTGTATGAACATAGGAGAATATTTGGGGCTATATTAATTTGGATTTTTTTTCTATAAAGTGGGTACTTACTGTAGGTGTAACCCTCACACGTAGCCTATAGCATACACTGATTTTATTTTCCATGTGATAAAATGTACAAAAACTTACCGAATATTTTATGATTCAGTCTTATGTTATTTCTTTATATTTTTTGTTTTCTGAAAAAAAGATGCCACCCAAAAAGAGGCTCTCATTTGGTAAATCCGATAAAGCAAATTAGGTGAAAAGAAGAAGACAGCAGAAAACAGAAGAGCAAAGTAATTTATGGAGGAAACAAATGCAAGAAGAATGGCAGGTGGACGTTAGACACTGAATGAGGAACAAAGGAAACCCCATGTAAGTAGAGGGGCAGCTAGCCATAAAGCAGAAAATGAAGAGCAGGTGGATTTAGCAAGGAACACTAATGCAAGCAAAATGGCAGCTAGATGTGAGACAGTAGGCAAAGAGCAGATGAATTCGAGAAGGAACACTAATACAAGCAGAATATCAGCTAGACGTGAAGCCGAAGATGAAGAGCAGAGGAATTTAAGAAGGAACACAAATGCAAGCAGAATGTCAGCTAGACGGGGAGCAGAAGACGAAAAGCAGATAAAATTAAGAATGAACACTAACGCAAGCATAATGGCAACTATACGTGAAGCACAGGATAAAGACCAAAGAAATTCTCAATTCCGAAATAATCAACAAAGAATCGCATATAGAAGAAATCTGGAATTAAGAAATTAAAGAATGACTCGACTTCAGAATAATGAAAAAAAAATAATAATAATTTGACATCGTAACCAAGAAACATCGGGAGGAGCTTAGAATATTTGTGATATTGATAGAGTCATGCATGCAGAAGCAAGACCATGTCCCTTAAATGCTGCACAAGGCGTCTTTGTGCCTTCCCTTATAATCCAAGATACCCCTATAAAACAGAAGACATAATACAAACTGGCTTAATGTCACAACAATGTAATGACTGCGATGCTCAGAAATAGAAAAATGAACCTTAGGGTAATGTTGGATGGCAAATTAGACTCCTTTGTCAATTAAACCTCTCGAATATCTGAAAAAACTTCTGAATGGAACACCCCACCATTCGAAACATTTGCTTGAATATATATATATATATATATATATATATATATATATATATATATATATATATATGTGTGTGTGTGTGTGTGCGCGTGTGTGTGTGTATGTACAGTATATATATGTGCATATATATATGATAAACTTTGCATAATTAGACGTGTTTTTCATATTCAAATAAGCCATATATGACTTATTTGAATATATATATATATATATATATATATACATAATATATATAAATATATATATATATATATATATATATGTATCATACTATATGGTTCCCGGGTCTGAGCACCCAAACTATATTATACGGTATGGTTCTCAGGTTCGGGCACTAACAAAATACATTATACTACAGCTCGTGACTGGGAACCAAGCATATAATATTACATATACTATGACTGGCAAGTTAATTAACCTCTCGAATTTCCAAATTACCTTGTTTGTTTTTACATTAAAACTGTTACACTTTAAAACATTAATACACGAATTCTGAGACCATTAAATAACTCCAAGACAGCAATATATAAATCGCTGAATATCCAAAGGTCTGTTAAGCACACTCAAAACTAAACTGGGTAATTACTCTTAAGTATTAGTAACACTTATCTATCTCTCACTGTGGTTCTTAACAGGAATCGAGCGGAAATCTGGTCCCAAATAATGATGATTGCAATAATGCATTCTCTACAAAAATAGATATATTCTATATAAATTACAACACTTTAAAAAGTATTTACGTAACAAAATGAAGTCACTGGAAAAAATATCAAGTCTGAACAGAACTTAGAATAACACAAAAATGTTATGATCTGAAATTTATAATAACTTGACTTGAACTATTATATCTGAATAAACCTTAACCTAAGAAAAGAAAAAATGAAATGGAAATAATACAAATGCTTGAAATAATTCTGAAATAATTCAATGTTTAAGTTTGACTCTAAATGAATACTAGTTAACCAGATCACTCTATAAACCTCTCCGGCCTACAGGGACATTTACAAAAAACGTTATTCAATGCCAACACTCACCCTAATACAATAAATTAAAAAACCACCTTTTAGTCTAGCGTGACACACAATTTGCTTTGGAGCACAGAGTCACTTAGGAGAGGACACACTAACGTAATGAACACTTAAAAAATACGCTGGTTTGCTAGAGAGAGAGAGAGAGAGAGAGAGAGAGAGAGAGAGAGAGAGAGAGAGGATGGCTACGGTTCTAACTCGATCTCTATGTCTGTCTGTCTCTGACTCTAATCCAACCTTGGGTCACCTTATATATGAACTTTTTGGCTAATTCTAGAAGGTTCCAACCTGTTTTGGAAGCATGAGGGGTTGTGCCAAGCCTAAAAGTTGCCAAATATTACTCTTTGAAACGCTGTACATACGCTACACCAGACGGCTCTCTCTAGCTGACTGAGACAGCTGTTGTCCCCCCCCCCAAAAAAAAAAAGATAACTTCCTCTCACCAGCTATTCTCAAAACTTCGAAAGCGCATGGTTAACAACATTCCAAAGCAAATGTTCTGAAATTCTCACTCAAACATGACGCAATACATCATAAAAATGTAAAAGAATATTACCTAAGTCCTTGTTCCTATCTCGCATGACTCCTACATGAGAGGGGCTCATTTTGTGGGCTGGGTATTATCTCTTCAATGCACAAATGAAAACAATATATGAAATATAAATAAAATTATCATTGATCTACTATACAGTATTTACTCTACACTAGACCAGCTTCGTAAGAATATATATATATATATATATATATATATATTCCCTCGTAGACTAAAGAGTAATAGGGATTAGTTGAATCATAAAGATATATAGGGATTAAACAACGTGTAAAACAGTAGGTTTATCTTTACATCAAGGTCTTTTCTTATTCCTCGTTAATTAAAAGTATTATTATAATGGTAATGGCATTCTGACGAATTATATCTTTCCTCCTTTTATTTACAAAATATCTTTTTGGAAATCTATATAAAACACTTCAAGATATTCCATGTAGTTTTGGTATCTGCTTTATTGCACAATGAATGATATAATATAATGTAAGAGATTATTTTAGAAATAGCATTATATTTCTTGGAATTTTCACTCCAATCTTACGGTGTTATTTGTTTCTCTGAATCTGTCATTTTCCAGGGTTTTTTTTTCTTCATAATGATTCCGGATTAACATGGTGTTTTGGAGACTACTTTAATTTCATCTTTTTACAAGTTATATACGTATAGTCTACTTACATAAATTAGTTTAGTTTTTTGTTATTTCCTTACTTATCAAACCATTACATTGGGTAACTTGTTACTCCGAATCATCTCCATGCATATCAGGAATAGTATATGACAACTCTCTCTCTCTCTCTCTCTCTCTCTCTCTCTCTCTCTCTCTCTCTCTCTCTCTCTTTAAAAAAATGTCTCCATCCTTTCATTTGTTTTGTAATCTCATTACAACAGTCTTTAGACTCATTTAATCAAGGTCATTGCTCTTTCAAAATGGACAGTGGTTACCAAATTATAGGTTTTTTTAAAACAGCATATGTCATATCTTAAATAAAACTGATTTAGAGGCAGACATTTTATAATTAAATTTGGCATAAACTGCCTCATATGTTTACTTTGTCTATATGCCCTATTCAAAACTAGTTTACCCATACTTACGGAAAGTAACTGTTATATAAACCTTTAAAACACTTGACAGTATAAAAAATGACGACGTTAGAGGGTTACATCCGATATGATGGGAATTTAATGACACTTCATCACGTACAAGAACCTAGATCACCTTTTCCTAGAACCAAAGTTCTGTAAACTAACAGTATGTTTTTCGGCATCATGCACTACACTCGTTCCCTGTCAACAACCCTTATCCTTTGAATTGTACGTTGTTGCAATGTCAAATCTACAAGTTCGTATAATAAAGACGTCCATGGCTATACAGCTTTACAGATAGTTACTTGGAAGTGTTGATGCCCACATTAGTCTGTTTACAAGATGGAATTATTGGATGCTGATGCACTGATTATATTAGCTTTGAGAAAACAAAGGAAAATAAACAGCTGTTGGTGTCCTGAACATTTCTATTGAGGAACAGAATTGGAGAATTTAAAAAAAAAAAAAAAAAAAAAAAAAAAAAAAAAACCATTCT
Organism: Palaemon carinicauda; assembly: GCF_036898095.1. Classification (NCBI taxonomy): domain Eukaryota; kingdom Metazoa; phylum Arthropoda; class Malacostraca; order Decapoda; family Palaemonidae; genus Palaemon; species Palaemon carinicauda. The sequence goes on from NC_090740.1 coordinate 58,922,408, forward strand.
ACTCACTGATGGAATATGAAGATGAAGAAAAATATTATTATTCAGAAATGTCAAATAATACTTATGATGAACTATGGTCGCTAGTGCTCATATATTTGCAATCTGGGCGTCGTATTTGGCAAAAATCAACACCAGCAGAAGAAAAAATCTCACGTGAGTTTGAATTAATTCTAAAGCTTATTACCAACTGCAAAAGCAGTAACATATAACACAACAACAAAACGCGCACCAAAATAACTTTTAAAACGGCACGTTGAACGAAATGTTTCTTTTTTTTAATCATAACAATATGATAATCTTCGAAGATGTAAAAGTCACAACAGCTGGTTGAAAATGACACATTTATCAATTCTATATCAAAATGAAATTCTACTCTTATTCACAGTAATGAAAATATATACAAAAGCAGTTTCAATAGAATAGTTTTTTTTTTCTCTTTGTTACTATAAGGCTATTAAAATTTATTCTATAAAGAAATGACCAAAAAGGAACAGAAGGTTAATCATAATGTATTCTATTTTCAAATCATAATGAGATTCTATTATCGTAATAATAAAATCTGCTGCTATAGAACTAGTTTTGCCCGAAACGCGATACGAAAAGTGATCAGGTTCCCTTTTGATCGATACGTAGACACACGCGTTCCCCGTTTCTGGGGTGTTGATACTTCTCATGTGCCGCAATTGATGAAGATTTTTTTTACCAATTTTATTTTCATGTGCGACACATTCAGGTCTTGCGTTTCACGTCTTGCATTACTTCCCATGTGACTCCGGCCTTAGTGGTCTAGTGTTCACAGGATTACATAGAGAAACTTCTGCATTTACAACATTTGCAGTAAATCACTTTCAAAGACTCATTTACAATCAAGAGGTAGTAATTCTCTTCTGCATTTTTCATTTAAATTATTGTGTCATCAATATCTCAGGATAACAGTTTCTTATTTTTCCTTAGCTTTTCTCATGGCTACGAAGAAAAGGGCGAAATTTTTTACTGTGGTGCTTCATTCATTCAAATTTTGATGACAGTTCTTTCACCCAATACCTAACGGCTTTCATCAGATCCTCCTTGTATAAAGGCAGTGCATTCATACAACCCAAAAATTTAAGAAATCTAAAAATTAAAATGTATAAAGTTTCTGAGAAGTCTGAATATATTTAGCCTTTTTTTTTTTTTTTTTTTTTTTTTTTTTTTTTTTTTTTTTTTTTTTTTGAATAGTACATAAGACAACTGGATTTTTATCACCCTAGCGGACTCTCGTAGAAAAAATTATGTACAAAATTCCCTCTTATTAGGTTATCTATTTTCTTCTTGGAAAATGCACTCAATGTTTCAAAGGTGCAAAAATAATAGAACCCAAGCAGATTATGTGCCTGGATTACTGGGGAAGTTACTAAACTTTTGAGGGATGAAGAGATTTTTACCATTCAAAATACTTAGGTAGCTAAACAGAACATAAATATGACTTCACTAGAGAACTATGTAACAAGCAAGATATCAAAATACACTATTACAATGAAAAAACTAAAACATAAAAATGACTATCCCAAGGACCATAACCACAAGCAAGAGATCTAAAACTTATATGTAAAGAACATTAAAGAAAAATATATCTTCGAATTGGGTGTACAAAAGCACGACAGAAAAATACAAAATAACAAAACATAAGAGCATAGTTAGACAAACAGTACTAAAATAACTGTACTAAAGCACCGCAAACACTGACATTATAACAAAATATACAAGTACAGATAAAATATATAAAGAATATATGTACTAAAATACCACAAACACAAGCATGAAGCCTGGTTCACACTATACCAGTAATTTAGTCAAGTGGCGAGTAGTTTAGTCACTACTTTCCTACTAAACTGATCAATTTCGTTCGCACAACCAGTCAAGTAGAGTACAGTAGTGTGTAAGGCATCGCAGCAAAGCTAAGAGGCTAATAAAAGATATTGCAATAGCTATTTTAGAGGAAGTGGAGGAAGAAATAAGTGTGTCAAAAAGAAAAAGATTATGGGAACGAAAATGGATTCAGAGAAGAAATCAACTGGGAGTTACTAATTCACTTCTCAAGGAATTAAAAGTAGAAGATCCTAGAGTATACTACTCAACATTCAGAATGAGTCAAGAATGTTTTAACTTTCTGTTGATGAAAGTGCAATCACAAATTCAACGAAATGATACCCATTTAAGGAGTTCAGTTCCGGCAAAAACCAAATTACAGAATCGTAAGGAAATACTATAATTCAGACATAATTAAATGTATGTATTTACCAAATTTCTTTCACTTTCCATTAATATTGCATTCATGTTCCCGAGGCATTCATCTAATATGGTGAACCATTTCACCGATGGAGTGTAAACCGAGTCCATCCCGGCACCAGATTTTTTGAATTCCTTGATTTTGTCAATTCTTGTGAGTAGGTTGATCTGAGAAGAAAACAAACACATATAGAATAATAATGTAATTACATGAATAAATCAAAACATATAGCCGTTTTTAACCAATTTTAGCCTCATCACAACTGGAAAAAAATTACTAACATGATTACGGAGGCATAAAAATGGAAAATACCTGATGTTCTTGATTCTCGCTTTTATCTCCTCTCTAAATCCAGGTATATCCATGGTTTTCTCCAAATCAGCGTAGGCACTTTGCTTGATTTGTTTATTTTTATACTGTGGACATTTAACATTCCACAAGCTCTCATGTTGTAAATATTTTGAAATAAATTTTAGTGTCGTCTTTTCACTCCATCGAAGTGCCATTTCTACTAAATTCAACACATGTTCTCACTGGCTTAGTTGACGAATGACAAGTGGGCAGAGCTACTACTTGACCGTAAAAATAGAACATTTTGGATCGACTAAACACTAAATCACTAAATTGCTTACTAAACTACTTGACTAAACTGTTTGGTGTTCAGACACGTTTAGTAGCTAAATTACTCGCCACTTGACTAAATTACTGGCATAGTGTGAACCAGGCTTCAGGCAAAATATGCAAGTACAGTATTAAATTACATCAAAATTACTACACTGCGGCACCGGAGACACATGCAGGAGATAAAAATATTCAAGTAGAGTGTAAAAAAAAAAAAAAAAAAAAGAATAAGTATTCAAGTACAGTAAAAAAAAAAATGACTATCTAAGTATGGACACATATATGAGATCAAGATGTACAAGTTCTGAACAATACCAAAATAGTGACATTACTCCACCAGTTCTATCCTCGTCAATAGTGACCAGGCCTTGATGCCAGGCTCAAGATGGAATAAGATAAGGTGAGTTACTGCGCAAGGTGATGGGCGCTCGGCTGTGCGCTGTGACGTCACCTGGAGAGTTCCGAGCGTTTATTTGACAGCTGTCCTGTACAACCAGACTTATTATACGTGCCTCTTTTTGGATTCCGGACATTGCATTCATGAAATTAGGCTAATATTAATGTCTTTATGATTATATTTCCAAAATACATATTAAGATAGGGAATATAATAGCAATGGAAATAAAAATTCACGTATGACAAAAGCTTCATTCCGAATATTTCATTAAAAATCTTAATACATTCTCTCTCTCTCTCTCTCTCTCTCTCTCTCTCTCTCTCTCTCTCTCTCTCTCGTTTCAATTAAATAAATTTTGCATATTACTGGGTAATTCGTTTTCTTTTTTCAAAACCTTATTATAAAATTCTTCCTTCTTAGTATAATATTCTTATTCTAAAATCTAGCCTAATTCTAATACTAAAAAGCTCATTACCTCCTCGGGAACATCAATATTTGAGGCTTTCAATATATCAATAAGATATGAAACGGCTCTGACTCCTGGTTTTAGAGCATCGCCATGGAAAATTTTGAATAAATATTCCATTTCTTGTAGATTTTCTTTAAAATGGTTACATAACCTATGTAACACCTTTCTCTTTACAAGTGATATCCAGTTATCACCTGTTTCATCTGCATCAGCTGAGCCTATGTAGGTTATACTTATTTTTAGGTTTAAAAGCCACGACCCCTCCCATCAAAGAACTTAAGGACTTATTTCCTATCAGTGTTTCAGGTTTTATCTCTACTAAATCTTTTACTTGATTTTCCTGTCTCAGTCTCATTGTTAACAGGCAGAAGGTGCTTCATGAGACACGCAGAGATATATAACCCGGAATCTAGATCATTGGGAGCAATATTTAACCTTTGAGATGGACCACTTATATTTAAGCACTCAGTAGTGACACAAGATGTACAGTTGCTTCATCATTATTACAAACATTAAGACCCTAAACTCATTAACTTCTGTCTCTACCCACTATGTATAACCGTAGTCTATATTAAAACTCCAAAGGTGACGGATGACCATGGTAATGACCAATTTGTCGTATGAAAGAAAATAGATGTTCGACTGTGTCTTGACAGAGCCGTCTTGTCATCAAGGACTGTAATCCTTACTGCCCATGCAACATATTATACGATAAGCCCTTTAATGGACGGAAACATTTTGTCTTTCACTTTAACATTAATAACAAAATATAGCATCTATTTCAACTTGACGTGGACAGCTCGAGAAAGCACTACTACCTTTCTTGACGACATACTTCATGTACGAGTTATTCAAGCCAATCCAACTAACAATCAAAGATATAAGATCAGATGTTTCATTACAAAACTGACTTTTCAATAAGCCTTTGTTACTACAAAATTTGATGGAATTAGCCACTGAGAAAGAGAGTAACTGAACTGCTGTTTTCTCACATTGCCGTTTATAACCTCTCACGTTTAAGTGACTCATCAATTTTGTAAGCTATTTTGAGATCATTTACTGATAAAGGTACGATTTTTGACATAGATTTTGAGGTAATGATTTTATCTCCAACCTGAAAACCATAGTCTATTAAATGATTTTGAATTAAGTTGATTAGATAGGGTGGATCTGCTAAGACGAAAACTTTTGGAAAATTTCGAAGCAACATTTTTTATTACTATAATCTGAAGCTCAAATAATAGTATTTATACATACGAAAACTTTTTTTTGTAAAATTCTCTCTCTCTCTCTCTCTCTCTCTCTCTCTCTCTCTCTCTCTCTCTCTCTCTCTCTCTCTCTCTCTCTCTCTCTCTCTCTCTCTATCATCTTCAAAAACATTCTTCATGTCGTAGCCAAAGATTTACTTATAGAAATATAATTGATATATCCATATATTTTTGTATTTTTTTAAGTGAACCTATTCATATACAGTTCTCTTAGTTGACCAAAAGGATTCATGCAACATATGCCTAGTAAACGAAACTAAAGTGACGAGATATTAGTGATAGGCTTACCTGAATCACAACAAACAATAATTAAATTATCATAAAGATTTTATGTCAGTGTGGCATCTTCTTTTAGACTTCGGACAGTCTTAGGGCAGCAATTGAGCGACTTATGCCTAAGGTTTCTGGCAAAATCATTGGGTTGGAAATGTAACGAACAAATTCGTGTATATTTGGCATTGATACCCTCATTTCTTTTGCATACATTCACCTACTTATTACATATTTCTGCGTCTTTTGGGAACCGGTAAAATTTATTCTTTTTCACCACCAACATTTATATTGGTCTACTAAGAATTGGAGCACACATATATGACACATATAACCATGATGAATCTGTCAACATAAATGAAAACAAAAGCGTCTGTGAAAAAAAGAAAAACCGCGGCATATTTCCCACTTATATGTCGCCTGGCTGAACTCGCCAGGTGACGTCATTCGCGTGAGTGTAGAAAACGGGACCTCTAGGTAACTCACCTTTTCTTATTCCATATTGGCTAGGCTTATGTACGCACCCGTGTAAATGTTGAGGCTAATAAGCAACATTATTTCAGAGACATCATTGTGGGAGTACCAGCATCTTTCTTCTTTACATAGAGGTCCTCCACAACAACAAACAGTTTCTGGAAGTATTCATAAGGGGGCTAGATGAATGGTGATGCATGGTAGACGAAGTCAGGCGAATCAGGGTAGTCAATGTCATCCTCCTTCCATACCTGGTCCTTGGGTTTGGCACTGGTGCTCTTGGCCGTCTTTGATTGAGGTGTCGGGTCGTGTACTTCATCCTCGGACTAGGTGTACAATTCTGGCAGGTTCTCTGGTCTTACATGAGTCATGAAAGGTGTTGAAAGAAGACAAGGTAAGAAACTTGCTTCTAGTTCGTTCATAAGAGTTAATCATTCAAAATTCACTTAATTAACAAAAGAAATCAGCCCTTTTTAACTCATCAAGTGCAGCTTGAGATAACAGCTCATGCTTATTGATATCAACAAAAAAATCTAAGCAACTGGTTTCTTTATTGATAATTTCCGGGTCATCTTTGACCTCAATCTCACCTAATAGCTACCATTATAGGTCACTTACTTGGGCTTGTCACCCTTGGTAGTGTTCAAATTCGTACTGTTGTTATAAGCCGATAAAAAAAACAAATATAAGTTATAATCATCACTATCACAACAAAAACTAAAAGAATAAAACAATATTTATCAGTAAGTTAACCTAACATAACAGCAATTAAAAATAATTGCAATATAACCATATAGTCTACAATAAACAAAATTACGATCTTATTATATATTTCTTTATGCTAGCCTAACATAACTATTTTCCCAATAAAAAATCTAAATAATGTGCACCATGTGGCCCACAATAAAATCTAAAATACTAATTGCATATTTTTTACATTATTTTCATTACTATTTCATAATAAGATAAGAATAATAATTCAAATATAAACTTAAATAATTCGTTATGAGTACTGTGTAGGCCACAATGAACGCCATGTTTTCTTGTAGTCCGGGAAGCTAAGCCCACCAGGGACAACCATGGTTCCTCATAGTCTGTGAGGCTCAGCCCGTCTGTGAATAGCATGGATTATTGTAGTTTGTGTATAGATCACATGCATGATTTGGATAATGTGTATAGAAAAATTTCACCTATTTCCCCTTACAACAAACCGATTCTAATCATGTCAATATGAAATACAACCATCTAGCAATACTATGTACAGTTTTCAGGGACTTACTAAAATTAATAACTGCATAGGCTGGCAGAGACCAAGAGTAATTTTCGGTAGATGTTGGTGCTAAATGAGTTGAACAAACACTGACTTACTTTTCCTTTGTTTCCTATACATGTGCAAACGCTAGCACTCACTATTTCACCAAGTACGGGCTTGAAGTGTGCTCCTATAGATAAAAGCCATATTGTGTTCATTTGAATTGTAAAAACGGCAAAATCTCTATCAAATAGGGGATACTTACCCACTAAACTCTAAAGGGATAATAAAATTTCAAAATTCCAGTTGTAACTTTAAAGATCTCGCACTGGAAAAACATCTTTATTCTTATGGCTTCAGGATGTTTTCGAGGCATGCTGCAGAATGTCCTCCTGCTAGAGGGAGGGACATAGTCTGAGGAAACTTGGATGTTCAATTCAGGCTTCTACATTCTGATGCAAACTACTTCAGCACCCAACTGCAGCCTATACTAACGAAATACTAATGCATGTCCCGATATTTACAGTGAGCTGAATGTCTCCACCTAAGGGTTGTCATTGTGTGGCCAATGTAGCATAATGTTATTTAGGGGTCTACCCATCCTTTCCGAGCATTTTGATATATAAACTACATTGGTCGTAGATTTCTTGGGTACTGTGGAGGCATGATTGTTTTTCGTCACTAAGGTATTTGCGAAGTTTGGCTTACTTTAGTTACTCAGCAATACCTTCTCAAATGGTGCCATTGGTTTTACTCCATAGACAATGAATCTTCTATGGACATCCACCTCTTCACTGTAGGCTATCCCATAGTGCATATTGTGATAGAGAATTATATGTTTGTTGCTTTTATTTGGGTCCTGAGTATATGTGTAAAATTAATAAATATTTTTCATCATTTCTTTTATAATGTTGCTGTGGTATCCATTTTTCATTTACATTTGTCTCATGTGTTCCATTTCATCATGGAAAACTTTCCAACTACTGCAGTGAAAGAATATATTCCTGAAATTAACCACTAATGAAGGATTTCCTACATGAGATTGTACACATTCT
>NC_090740.1:58935482-58962982 GCF_036898095.1 Palaemon carinicauda
AGCTGATAATAATTTTGCGTTGTCATCCAACGGAATTTGATAATAGCCTTTTAACCAGTCGATCTTAGAGACGAACCTTGCTTGTCCAGTGTTGTCTATGAGTAGCAATGGATAATTGTCGGCCACGTTGATTGAATTCAACTTTTGACAGTCGTACATATCTTGAAATATCCATCGGGTTTTGTTACGAGCAAGCATGGAGAACTGTAAGAGCTAGAGCTTTTTTCGGCCAATCCATTTTGCAACAAATAGTCCACTTCTTTTCTCATGACTTCTTGGTGATACGGCGCCTGTTGATATGCGCGTTGCTTGAATGGCCTTTCTGTTATCCGCTATGTCATGCATTTTTTTTTCTAATTATTCAAATTACAAATTTTCTATATATGTTTTACATATATATAATACCTTCATCATATAAAAATCATTTGATCGAAAACTTTGTGATTTACTATCCAAAATCATGATTTTCAAAATAATTAGGTACATTTTTCCCAACTAATATGACAACAATTGTATTGAAAAATTATACCATCAAAATTTCTTTATAAATCGAATAATTCTGTTTGACAGATTTTCGATTTTCCTTTTTCTTTTTCTTTACAATTTTGTTCTTAATTTTCTTCGTCTAGACGTGAAATAATCATGAAAAAAAGAAATAGGAAAATCAAAATTCTGGTACACAAAAGTGTGGGATTTCTATTTCTCTTTTTAATAATATCTTTCTCTCTCTAAAATTGAACAATAAATAATTCAGAAAAATGTAACTAAGTGTGAATAAGTATGTTTTTGAGTTATGAGCTTCCAAATATTTGTTCTAAATTTTCACATTTTTTTTAAATCAAAGATATCATTATTGTGATACCCTCACTTTGTATTTTTATTGTATATTCCTACAAGAAGACTCCCTAAACGAGGTATTTAAATCCTAAGTTTACTATTACACTTGGCGTAAGGGTGTCCTGAGTTGTCAGCAGCCTCTAAGTGTTGCCAGAGTTTTAGTTAGAATAATCCAGCTTTGTACTCTTTTTCATGTTTTCCTCTCTTTTTGACTCTTTTTTTCGTTGCACTCTGCTTACTTTGTGTTCTTTTTATGATAGTTAACATTGGCCTTGCTATAAAGTTCACAAGGACGTTGTGAAAACACAATGTACATACGAGCTGTAAGTAAAGAAACACATGCATTACAACTTCTATACGTCTTTGGAAACTCTGGCTATTCTCCTAGTTCGTAGTTGCGTTCACCAACCGTCGACCAATGCCCTCCATCGCTGCCAGACGTACGAGTTTTCGAAACGTAAGTGTAAAAATTGTTATATATATGTAAAAGTAAACACACAAAGACAATTCTGTCAACCTCAGTCTTGCAGACGAGGCAGTAAGGATGACGTCATTATTTGAAGACCACTATATCTTCATTATTTGCCTGAAAATTTTCTAGAGCATGTACGATATGTTCCTGCATACATAGAAGCAATAAAACTATTTTGGATCTTTTAAAGTTATTACGTCAAACACCATAGCGAACGGTCGCCTTAAGGTGTATCTCACGTCTCTTCAAGTTTGTTCATTTTGGAATGTCTAAGACACTTTCAGGGAAACTTTTAATCCATCGACTTAATTAATTTTACTGCTCCTTGTTCATATGCGTCAATTTCTCTTTTAAGTTTCTAAGGTTGGACGAATCATTCACTTTGCTGACAGCACCTACCTCATATCCGTTGTCGTCTTCCGTGGATGGAATGGTTTTTGCCATACACACCTGTGAAGCTTAGGTCTCGTTTTCGTTTAGGTATGGTTTCAATAAGTTAAGGTATACCTTCCTTAGGGTTTTACTTCTTCCTGGGGTTTTGATAACCTAGGTCCGGTCACTGATCTTCTCCAAAATCCGGAATGGTCCATGGAACTTGTTGATGAAAGGGAATCTCCTTATCTGTAAGAAAATCAACACCTGTTGTCCTAATGCAAACTGTCTGTCCTTACTTTTCGTATCAAACCTTTTCTTTATTTTTCCTTAGCTCGTCTTCAAGTTATTAAAGGAAACCTTTCTTATCTCGCCGATCTTTTTCCTCAAATTCTCGACATATTCTCCCTTAATTTCCTCTCGATCTTTCCATTATTCTGCCAACATTTTAATCGGTCCTCTTACTTTTCGTCCAAACACTATTTCATTTGTGGTATATCCCATCCTTTCTTGATAAACATTGCATGCCTCAAATAACATTAAAGGTAGTCCGATGTCCCATTCATTTCATGTTTCTTTATAGTACTTTGTTAACATACTCTATAGGGTTTGATGAAATCTCTGTAATGCACCTTGGGTCTCTGGGTGATAAACAGTAGACATCTGTTATCTGACTTCCAATAGTTTCATCCTGTCCTGAAACAATTTTGACAGGAAATTTGTTCTTTGGTCACTCTGAACGATTTCCAGAATACTAAACTGGTAAAAAATCTCCTCACCTCCTATTCCCTTCAAATGGAAAGAATCTCCTATGAGAGACCGTTCCACCATCGGGTGTACGCCTCACATCACCCCACTATGATTACATCCCATGTCATGCAATATCTTGTCCAGAATCTGCTCATTCCCATCCAAAGCAGCTAACATACCTTCATAAATATTCAGTTTAGAGGCATCTACTCTATTTGAGGTTGTCCTATTCGTTGTATAAATGTTAACTGGTTTATTTTCCTTGTCAACCTTTTCGGTTTGATTCTTCATTTTTGTATTCATTGGAGTTGATTACTTTTAACTTGGGTGACTGTTTTCGGTTGGCTCAACCAACATTCCTTACTGATATGGGTTTTTTGCCACACTTATAACAGGTGATATTGATCTTTCACAACACCTGTGGTACAGTCACATTCTGTACATTCTGCTTTGGAATAGTACCAGTGGTACTTCCGCTGTAACTATTGTACTTGTTCCCATAGTTATTACTGAACTGGTTCCCATGGTTCGGTGAATACTTGACACTTGGTTGGAACGACGGTTGAAACTTCATACCCGAGGAGGATTTACGACTGATAATATTATGATCTGCACTCAGCGAAGCAGCCCTATCAAGTTTCTCCACCTCTCTCTCTCTCTCATGTACGTTCGAATATGTTCAGGAATTCCTCGTAGATATTGTTCCAACACTATTAGTTCTTCTAAATAAGCCATCTCTCTCACTTTGGCAGCCTCTATAGTCGTACCTTATGAGAGTAATCCAGACAAATCAGTTTCTCGTCCTTCCCCAAAACTTCGGAAACTTTCATTATGATATTCAGGGGTCATCTGATACACTTGCAGCATGCTCCTATTAATTTCTTGATACTCCTTCCTCTGGTCCTGAGACAAGGCAAGAGACTCACTGCGTCCTTTTCCAATAAGGACACTCTGCAGTAACACATACCATTTATCTTCTGGCCATTCCATCGTTGACATGTCCATTTCAAAATGATCGAAGAATTCATCAGGAGCTTGAGTAAATTTCGGGATCAACCTCTGTGCCTTAGCCACATCAAACACGGGATCGTGCATAGCAGAGATCACCCCTATCTGAGTTGGTGACAACCTTGCACGAGCATTCAACAGTTTCAATTCCCTTGCAAGTCTTGCAATTTTTCTTGCTTCTTCTCTCTCTCTCTCTCTCTCTCTTTCTTCCTGTTCTGTAATTTCTTTCTCCTCTTCTGTCTCTTTTTACCCGTCTTGAAATTTCTCTTGCTTCCATTTCCCTTGCATCTCTCTCTCTCTCTCTCTCTCTCTCTCTCTCTCTCTCTCTCTCTCTCTCTCTCTCTCTCTCTCTCTCTCTCTCTCTCTCTCTTTTCTCGTCTTGCAATTTATCTTGCCTCTTCTCTCTCCCTTTCTTCTATTTCCCTTGCATGTCTTGCAATTTCTCTTACCTCTTCTCTCTCTTTTTTCCCATTCTTAATCAAATTCTCTTCAGCTGCAGTTCATCTAATCTCAACCAATACATTCATATCTGCTTTCATTTCTTCAGTTTGTGGGTCATCTGATACTTGCTTTTCTATGAATTCTGTTTCAGCCTTTTCCAAAAGGTCACGAGCTACTGCAATATCTTCTTCTGGAAACTTTCCTGAGTTTATCATTGCTTCTAAGGCTAGACACTTGATTTGGGCTTTAATCATCCCACCAGTTGCATGACCACCACATGACATCAAAATAGCAAGCCACTGAGCTTTAGATACATTAGCTTCTGACAATTCTTGAACATTTGGGTTTTCCAAAAACTCCTGTACATTTAATTGAGCCATCTTAAACTTTACAAAAATGTATACCTCTCCAAAAAATATATCCTAACAATACACAGAATCCTATCAACACTTATCTGGTTAATGCTTTAATAAAAAATACAGACCTGCTATCACCAATATTTAGAACAGACTTTCTTGATCCCAGGGTCGGGGCACCTATTGATATATATTACGAAAAACTAGTTGCATAAATTCCTAAGCTCCAAAACTCACCTGATGTAGCCTATATTACATAATGTGATAAACAAGAAAATGCCTCCGAGCTTTATGAATAATTTGCAACTCCCAGATTTTAATATATATAAACACTGAATATCTGAAAGGTCTCTTTATTTTACACCCGAAACAAAACTGTCTAATTACTTTACTTTTAACTGAAACTATTATTCAACCAAGCTCTTACTACGGTTCTTAGTCAGGGGATACGAGCAAAGCACTGAAATAATTCTTGGTGATCGAAATAATGCACTCTACAAAAATATATATATATATATTGTATAAAAATAACAATTAAAAAATAAATCCCTCAAAATTTAAATCTCAACTAGACCTTAGACTTAAGACCGATTTGACACTTTAAGAATTATACAATTATTTGTTTCACTAGAAATTAATTCATGAAAATATTTAATTTTGACAATTAATGAAAAATAGTTGACACTTTAAGACTATAGAAGATAAATCAAATTTACACTTATATATGCGTAACTTTACTCTTACGTCCTTTAGGCTCATAAAATGTTACCGAACGGTTAAGCAAAAATAAATGCACTTTACTTTTTAACTAAATTACACAGGACCATTTACAAATACACTTTACAATATAAATTTACTTATAATTCTCATTTCACTTCAAACACAAAAATTTTAATAATGTTTGAATAAGGCACACTATATATACGTTGGAGAGCAAAGTCAATGGATAGCTGAAGTGATGCTGGTGTGAGAACTGTCAGACATTGTCTCTTTCAGAATCCGGCTTAATCATTCTCGCAGCGAGGGGTTGCATGGTCCAGACGGCCTCTAACGACGTCAAGTTGCCAACTTTACAGTTTGATGAAGGGGTTCCATTCGCCGTCCAACAAGGCAACACTTTTGGCTAACTCCACCAATCTCCTTTCATAACATTAAAAAAAGAATAATTTTTAGACTAGAACCTTCATGCAAATTCCAACCACATGGAAACCTGATGCAATCCTTGTCGTTTGTCATACAGCATACCTTTTAACAAGTCTACATAAGACTTAGAAACCAAACTACGTGAAATTTAAACTTTAATTCTTTAAAATAACATATATTTACTATATGGAACTGAATGAAAATACAACTATACGAAGAACGAAAGTCTTATGTAATTTGTATGTATTTACTTAATCCTATGTGAGTGAAACTCACCTACAAGCTGGCTATGCATCTGTTAAATGTACAAATCAGATACATGAATAAAATAATCTACTTTCATGTAGACCACCTTCGTAAGAATTTATATATATATATATATATATATATATATATATATATATATATATATATATATATATATATATATATATATATGTGTGTGTGTGTGTGTGTGTGTATATATATGGATATATATATGCATATTTATATATAGATACATATACATATACATATATATACATATAAACATATATATATATATATATATATATATATATATATATATATATATATATATATGTGTGTGTGTGTGTGTGTGTATATATATATATATATATATATATATATATATATATATATATATATATATATATATATATATATATATATATATATATATATATATATATATACATATAAAACCACAACCGCATCAATTGCAACCACTTATAGCCAGTGTAGTCCAAAGACCTGAGATATATCCCTATTCATGTCAGGAGTTTGGTCAGTTTTCATCACCATGCGCGCCAACTACAGATTGGTAATGGTGGGAGACTTATCTGGTCACTCACAGCAAACAAACATGTTTTGGGTGGCCCTGATTAGTACAGTTTTGCTAATCATGGTGTAGCACACGTCAAGGTATCCCCACCTATAACACACACACACACAATTATATATATATATATATATATATATATATATATATATATATATATATATATATATATATATATATATATATATATATATATATATATATATATATATATATATATGTATGTATATATATATATATATATATATATATATATATATATATATATATATATATATATATATATATATATATATATATATATATATATATATATATATATATATATATATATATATATATATATATATATATATATATATATATATATATATATATATGGGCTCAAGCCATGTCGTCGTGATGGAAGTTCCTTAAAGTAGCTTCCTAAGGGATATATGTACTACAGTGATATTCCCAGAGAATTTTACCTTTAGGTATCCAGAATTCTAACTCCTGGCGTGAATATCCTTAAAATTTTCCCAAAGGATATCGCATAATATCAGCGCACGCATTTTTGACACGCCTCCATAACAATCTGCACCCCAAACAGCGTTTTGGCTTAGAGGAGGATGTGGCAAAAGGGAGCCGTCCAAAGGCTCTCCCCGCTCCCGTAATACTATTGGGAATACAACAGCGCCATTCCCACGACGGCGGACATTCCTTTTTTTGTAGCGATCTCGCTCGGTGATATTTCCTGGTGATCTAACTTTTCGATCGTTTTACAGGATTATTATTATGCTTTCTCCATCATCTTCCGCCTCTGGAAAGTTGAGTATCGGGTCTTTACTATGAGTATATTTTAGCTCCTGTTTCACAATGAAATTAGAGTATTTTATTGTGTTTAGGAGCTAGGCCAGTTACTGGAGGCGCCATGGCGCCGTCGTTCGTTAGGCATGTGTTATTTAGATAGCAGAACGACTTTCAGTTTTTAATAGCTTTATTTAAATTTTAATTATTTAGCTATTTAGGCAATTACTCTTGGAAAGTTTTGATAATATGCATAATTTTTGTTTCCCTTTTTTCTGTCGATCGTATAGTTAGAGTTTCGGTGATTTAGGTAACCGAGATCTCGTATAGCCTATGTAACCTTACCTAGACGTTTTACTATACGTTCAGACTTTCCCCGGTTACCCTCGTGTTTTGTTTTCATTCAGTGGAGACTGATACCATCTATAATGTTATGAAACATTACACGTCTCTTCGGAGACTTAAGGGTAATCTCTTTCCCTCTGAGTGTAGCCTCAGGCTACATCCCTAATAGCCGTGCCTTCAATTTTATTCAGACATGGCTAACTTAGGGTTTGTCCTGCCTCTTCCCTTAACCATTGGTTGTGGTATACCATCGGGTTTTAGGATTTAGTCAGAATCTCAGAGTATTTAGTCTTATGTCGGTGACCTGCCGGCAGGGCGAATGGGTTGTAGGATACCGTCATTCCCCTGCTGACTAGGTGGCCGGCAATGGAGGTTAGCCCTCATTACCCGCACTTGAAGTTATGGTAGGATACCATCTTCTCCTTGCGACTAAAAGACTAGTCCTATGCCGCCACAGTACTCTGGGCTGAGGAGTAATTTTCTTTAGCCTAGGATACGTGGCACTGGAACTCTGTTTCTTCTTTGTTGAGAGGAGGCAGAAGTGCCGCCATCCCCTTAACAGTGTCGGCAATCTCAGGGTTGGAGAACTGAGTCTCTCCTGTTCCCTTTTACAGGTGGTAGGATTGACAATTTTTGCCAGTTCCTTTCACACTCGTTACAGGACCCTGTTCCCTACCCCGCTGTTCTCTTTTGATGGCTTAGCCATTGTCTTTCTTTAGGCTGCATCTTGCAACCTTCCTTTGCTGGTAGGTTGCCGGAGCCAGCCAGACTCCCTCTCAAGCCATGTCTTTGGCTGACGGCAGAGCATACTGCCACCAACCACATCATCTGTCGGCAATTGCCGGCCTAGCCGGCAGCCAAGATGGCTGCCAGCGACCATGATGGCCGTGAGAGGGAAGTCCCTTCTGTTCCCAAGGTTCTTCAGTCCTCCCTTGGACTGCTTCTACAGGTCCTGTTGCCGGGGTACTGCCGGCCAGGCCGGCACAGATAGTGCTGACTCAGTTGGCAGCACGCCGACTGTACTGGTACTGCTGGACTTGCCGGCCGGCCGTGTATCGGCGGTACCTTGTCGGCAATAGTACTGTAGCTGCATGGAAGCCTGAATGGTACATTCTCCCCTTCTATTAGAACCTTCTCTCTGGAAAAAGGCAGTCAAATTAGACTTTTACATCCTTAATTAGTGTATACATTCACAGTAAGGAGTAGCCTATTTTCCATGCTATCTCTCTCTCTAGCTAGCATGCCGGGTATGCCAGCAAGACCTAGCTATGCCGGCTAAATGCCGGCTGAACTACTGTATATTTTATACAGGTAGCCAGTATATCTGCATTATAGAATATACTGCAGATAGAAAACTACTATATAGTTTATACTAGTAGTTATTTCCAATATATTTGGGATATCCAACAAAGGCATTTGCTGAGCCCAATCCTATATTGAATGAATATGATTTCTTCAATATCCTGATTAGAAATCAGTATTAGGATTACCCTACAATATTAAACACTTCAAGGCAGGAGTAATACACTCCTAACCCTTAAATGGTGCAGCATTTTTCCTTGAGTCTCCCTGATCAGTAAACTCTATATTTTAATATAGTAGGAAGTCTACAGCAAATAGGCTGAGTGGGATATACAAATATATGTCTTTATTTTCCTAGTCCAGCTGGTTTCATGCTAGATGGACCATACTGTCATATGCTACTATGAAGGCAGCGTAATGACTAGACTACAATACATGATGTACAGTAGCCAGTAAATTGCAATATAGACTTACTGCAATTAGAAAACTACAGTACCATGATACAGTAGTATTTTCTGACATACCTTGGGTACCCTTGTACGAGCATTCTGCTGATACCGTTCATATATGGAATGAATAGTTTTCATCAATATTCTGATCGAGAATCAGTCATCCTGACCCCACAGTATTAACATTATTTTGGGACAGTGATTTGATACTTCTCTACCCCTAGGGGTAAGAGTCCTTTTACTTGGAGTTACTCTATACAGAAATCTCCATGTAGTTAATACTGAGGGGAGGCAACAGCAGGGGTACACAAGTATGTATCTCCTACTATCCCTTTATAGCTTACTATCCTAAGCTACTCTATTGTAAAGGACATTTACATGTTGATTGTCAAGGAGATAATCCATTGTATACTCATTAGGTTATCCTTTCTTTACAGGAGGAACACCAGATACCTTGTGCTGCAGTCCTCTGCAAGGCCAAGAGTAAGTATTTTTACGGTCATAATACTTGCAGGTTTCATGCCCCCTGCAATATTATTTCCGGATCCCTACATTATTGGAACCCACAGGTTTTTCAATATATGTCGGACATTAATGTCCGAAGGTTTTGAAAATCCCAAGTCTACGGAGATTAGGGATACAGCTCAATATAAATTACGCAACTGGGTGAGAGGATTTCAAAAGATCTCTCCGGGACCTTTCCTACCTAATGATAGGATGCGTAAGCTACTATTTCCAAAGGCAAGTGAGGAAATAGTAGTGCCTCAGGAGCCAACTACATCCCCTGACGGCCAGAAAACCTTTGGGATTAAGGGCAAGAAGTGCCCCAGGGTAGAAGAGGAAAATGTTGTGTCGGAATTTCCTCCGCCTATGCCGGCTATAGAGCCATCGATGTCGACATCTTCGTCTTCTACCCCTCTATTGGATAATGTGGTACAATTATGTATCCAGCTGAAGAATCAAATAGAGAGCTTTCGTAAACAAAACGGAAAGCAGGAAGTAAAACGCAAGATAGAGCCTCGTAAACCTTTTCTTGTCGCTTCCCAGGGGTCAGTCAAACGACTCTTGAATCAAGACCTACCAACATGCTCCATAACCAATCCCTGGAGGTTTGCGGAGCAGATGCCGATTTCAAATGGCAATCTCTACATCTCAGAGAAAATAGATGCTGTTCCTTTGGACAAAATTCAATTTTGGCCAAGCTTTGATGCTTTCCCTAATTGTTGGGTTCGACTGAAGTACGAACCAAAGTCAAGAAAAGGAGCGGAACCAAAGGAGGTCTTGATTCTCGACCATGATAAGGCACAGACTATCCTTTCAGGTAGTCTGAGAAAGGCGGGTTATTCAGAGTCGAAGGTATTCTCACTGAATAACAGACACCCTTCCTTTCTTGCTCCTACTTCACTCTCATTCCCCTTTATGGGGAAGGCATTTACTTCTGTTGCCAAAGCTGTAAAGGCGGGTAAGCCATGTCCCACACTCGATGAGCGCAAGCCTTTGTCACCAGCTTTTCCCGGACAGGAAAAGGATTGGAAGGAAGTCCATTTGACATTTTCAGTAGGAAAATTAGACAAGGACATCGCAAGTCGACAATTCAAGGTCATCATCATCATTTCAGCCTTCAAAAGTCCTTTGTTGGATGTAGGCCTTCCCCAGGTTTCTCCACAGACTTCTATAGCAAGCTATTCTGTGCCACTGTTGCTTATGTTGGTCTAAGTCATCTCGCCAGCGGGTTTTTTGTCTTCCTAGGTTTCTTGTGTATCCTCGGGGTGTCCAGAAGGTTGTTCTTGATGTCCATCGGTTGTCTGTCATCCTGGAAATGTGCCCTGCCCAGTTCCATTTGACCTTGCTAATGGTTTCAAGGATATCCATTACTTTAGTTTTTTGACGTATCCATTTAGCTGTTTTTCTATCCTTCCATGTTAGATTTAGCATAATTCTCTCATGTGCCCTCTGCATTGTTCGTAATTTAAGGGAAAGCTTTTTTGTTAGATTCCAAGTTTCGGCCCCATAGGTGACAGTGGGGAGGATACACTGATCATAGACTTTCCTTTTTAAGATGATAGGAATCTTCTTATTTTTTAACACTGTTCTGGCTCTTCCAAACGCTTGCCAACCGAGGGTTATTCTTCTTTTTATTTCGCTCTCTTTACAGGCGTCATGTAAAGAGATTCATTGTCCTAGGTATGTCCCCCTAAATTGTCTAAGGTGCTCTTGTGTAATGAACATGAGTCAAAGGAGAGACTTGCGACATCCCTTTCTCTACAAAACTACATAGAGTTGTGTTCAACCTACGAAAGTACCCCAGACATGCTCATGGTCATAGCCAAAATGCATATGGCTATCTTGGTGAAGGACCTTTATGCCTTTATGAAGGCCAGGAGAGCATGTAGAGAGTTTGTGTTCGCTGACGCAACAGTGAAACACGAAACAAGGAAGCTAATATCTTCCAACATCTGGGGTAAAGACCTCTTCCCACACCAGGTCATTGAGGAAGTAATTAAGAACGCCACCATGGAGAACATAAGTCTTCTCCAAAAATGGGGCATTCCTTCAAAGAGAAAATCTTCTGTGGTTGTGGGTCCCCAAGCTAAAAAGAAGATCGAAAATGCTGGAAATATCCGGGCTGCTCAACAACATCCCACTCTTCCAGTGACCACGGTGCTACAGGCAGATGGTTAAAAGTCTAAGCCTACTGACTACTCGAAGCATAAAGACGCTTCGGCTAGGAGGAACTTTCCCTCAGGATCGCAGGACCTTCGATCTTTCGGTCCAAAGCCTATTCAGGATGAGCCATTGATGGGAAACAGAAATGTCCCTACCATCATTTCCTTACCTTCTCCTACAGTTCAAAACCCTCCTGGAGAAGTATACCTGAGAGCTATAGAGCATACAGGTGGTAAGAAAACTATAGCTCATCGAGTTCCAGGGAAGGCTGTTTTGTGTTCACGAGAAGGACTCAAGATATCAATGAGTCATTCTGAACTTGTCGCCACTCAACAAGTCCATAAAAAACAGCAAATTCTGAATGTTAATCCTTCTGAACATATGGACCTTGTTCCAATTAGGGGTGTTCGTAGTCTTGTCAGACCTGAAAGGTGTCTTTCGGAACCTTCCAGTCAACCACCCCCCTTCCTCCTATCTAGAATTCATGTTACAGAGAGTAACATTCATCCTAGGAAAGATACGTGTCGGACTCACAGTCCTAAGTATCTTCAAAGGATTGACGAACTTAGTCACGTCAAAGTCAAGCCTAGAAATAGTTCAGGTGTTAATATACCTGATCAAGAGGCTGGAGTGGGCAGCACCCGAAGTGTCCGGCCAATGTGCATTCAAAGAGATGACCCGGTTCCTGGGACATCACGGATGCAAGATAGGCTTCTAGAAGTCTCGACTTTCTCCAGCTCAGGGGTTTCGATGTTTAAAAAACCATCGAAGCCCTCAGTCACATCAACTCTCCTCTCCTTTGGAAATATAAAAGGAGCTCGTGAGGTCTGTCAAGAGACTCAGGTATTCAGTCAGAATACCAAAACGCCAACAGGAAAAAGCACTAAACTTTCCCCAGTTCGCTATAGTGACAGACCTGGTGCTAAGGGCACACTGGAAAGATGTGTTAAGAGCTTGGAGAAAACACGCATCAAATGCTTGAAGAGATAAAAAAAGACAGATCGGTCCCTCTTTAATCGCTTCTCTAACAGAAATTAGAGCACGAAAGTCCCAAGACTCTGCTGGTCCTTTCATGGGTGGGGAAGCCCCCTCCACACAGATCAGGCTCCCTACGACTGATTTGGGACACCGAAGCGATAATAAGACGTCACATTCGAACGTCTCATTCAGTCTTGGTGAAGTTACCCATCCCTCTCTTAAAGGGACGGCACCTACCAGCAGTTCATTTATAACTGATCCACGATGTGACGGTGGTTACTCTATTTCGATACAAACTGATAGAGTTGGAATGGTCCATGGGCGCAGACATATTCCCTCCCAGATGGGAACAAGTCCTGGAACTGCAATTCGACCTCTTCATCACGAGCGTCTTCAAGAAACTACCTCGCTATATAGCCCCATACGAGGATCCTCTAGTGGGGCTGATAGACTAGATGAGGCTGGTCCTAGCTCTGACTCTAGGTATATTTCCGAAGATTCAGAAATTAACTGCCTTCGTTTTATCACAGAGAACCCAAACCCTTCATTTCATGATTTTCTCGCTCTAGCGGTTAGAAAAAGTTTTGGGATCTCAAAGGGCAATATAGAATTCTTAGAAGAATACAAGGCCAAGTCAACTAGAAGACAATATGAGTCTTCCTGGAAAAAGTGGGTTGCTTTTGTCAAAGCAAAAGATCCGAAAGAAATTTCAATAAACTTCTGTCTGTCCTTCTTTGTCCACCTTCATAGCCAAGGTCCGGCGGCCAATATGATAAATACTTGCAAGTCAGCCTTAACTAGGCCTCTCCTATATGCCTTTCAAGTGGATCTGGCGAATGAAATCTTTGATAAGATTCCAAAGGCATGTGCTAGGCTTAAGCCCGCGGTACCACCAAAGCCCATCTCTTGGTCTTTGGACAAGGTCTTACATTATGCCTCATCTGTGAACAATGAAGATTGTTCTCTTAAGGATCTAACCCAAAAGGTTATTTTTCTATTCGCTATTGCCTCCGGGGCTAGAGTTAGTGAAATAGTGGCCCTATCCATAGATGAGGGTCACATTCAGTTCACGGAAGTGGGAGAACTGAATCTATTTCCTGATCCATCCTTTCTCGCTAAAAACGAGCTACCCACTAAGAGGTGGGGTCCCTGGAGAATCTGCCCTCTGAAGGAAGATGTCTCTCTATGTCCTGTAGAGTGTCTAAAGGTCTATCTTCGTAGAACTTCAAACTTCAGGGGAGGACAGCTCTTTAAAGGAGAAACTTCTGGATCAAATTTATCCGTAAAACAACTAAGGGCGAAGCTCACCTACTTTATTCGTAGAGAGGATCCGGACAGTACTCCCGCAGGTCATGATCCGAGAAAGATTGCTTCATCACTGAACTTTTTTCAGTATATGTACTTTGAGCGCCTTCGTTCATACAGTGGATGGTAGTCATCCAGAGTGTTTTACAAACACTATGCAAAACAAGTGCATGAACTGAAACACTTCGTAGTGGCGGCAGGTAGTGTATTAAAACCTGCCCCCTAATTACTGTAGTAAACAGTTTTTGGTTTGGGACCTCACATGTCATCGCACATGATACGGATGACAATCATCCAGGGTGTTCTACATACACTATGCTAGACAAATCCATGTTCTGAAGCAATATGTGGTGACGCCAGGTAGAATATTTAACCTGCCGTCTAATTCTACGATAAACAGCTAATTGACTGGGACTGTCAATTAAAGGGAGAAGAGGTCAGCCTTCTTAGGTGTGACTTCTTTTAATTAAGTGTTACCATGATAACACTGGCTCTGTTCAAAATCCCAGGTGTGGAGTTATACAGATAGCACTAGTGCCGGTGTACGAAGTACACAGTGCAGATAGAAGTAACCAGTACAGGAATTATGAAGAGAATTTGTTTTATAATTTTCTTCAGTTTGAGAGTGGCACTCATCATTTCTTCCTTCAAGAAGGAAATAAAGTCTCTGTACTTGTTACAGGTATAATCCCATTGTCATACTACATTCGTTTAACTGAACATCTTTTAGTCATTTATTAGTAATAAATGTCTATTAGAATGTAGTGCGTCCACCTTCGCCAGACAATTGTATGTATACATGCCAGAGTTCTTCAACTTACCAAAGTAAGTATCCCTCATATATTTGTATGAATCAAATAATAGATATAAGAGACACTGATGTTATTTTAGCAAATATACAACTATGAGACTATTTGTATATTCAGTGTGTACTTATGTTTGGTCATACTATGTATGTTAACCTCAAGATCCCTTTTCTACTGTCTAGAATGACTCTTCCCTGTAGGAGGCAGGAAGCACTAACATTGGTTATGATTAGTGATGGTGACGAATAACGGTAACGTCCCTTGTCTCATGTGGTCCCCATGACCATAGAAAAGGTTGCTATAAGGTTAAGGCACTGATTAAAAATCCACAGATACACTAATGCTCTGGTATGCTTCCATCACGACAAAATGGCTTGAGCCTAAAAAACGGATTTTGAGCGAAGCGAAAAATCTATTTTTGGGTGAGATGGCCATGTCGTCCTGATGGACCCACCCATCTCTTCTAAAAAAAAAGATCTTCACAGTATCCCTCCCGTGGTACTGTATCTGTAACACCACGCTCAATGCTACAAGGAATGTCCGCTGTCGTGGGAATGGCGCTGTTGTATTCCCAATAGTATTACGAGAGCGGGGAGAGCCTTTGGACGGCTCCCTTTTGCCACATCCTCCTCGAAGCCAAAACGCTGTTTGGGGTGCAGATTGCTATGGAGGCGTGTCAAGAATGCGTCCGCTGATATTATGCGATATCCTTTGGAGAAATTTTAAGGATATTCGCGCCAGGAGTTAGAATTCTGGATACCTAAAGGTAAAATTCTCTGGGAATATCACTGTAGTACATATATCCCTTAGGAAGCTACTTTAAGGAACTTCCATCAGGACGACATGGCCATCTCACCCAAAAATAGATTTTTCGCTTCGCTCAAAATCCGTTATATACATTTATCATGCAAGGCGGTATATCTCAGCAATCCACGTTTGCCAACGGTTATACTCGTATAAGCGGATGAGCAACTTGGTCGGGGTAATGAGAGCTTTGGGTGTGGAGGAAATGTCCCTCTAAATCTCGATGTGGTCATTAGCAGTAAGGTGACAGAATAGCTTTAAGGCGATGGACAAAGTGTTTCTTCGGTTTTTCCTCCTGATGCCTGGCGGTTGATGTTACTAGAATTAGTATGGACCGGCAGAGGTCACTAGCCTTAGTTAGATAGGCACTGCACCTCACAAGGAACTGGCTAACCTTTGATGTATCTAGCCAATGAATCCTCTATGGATTTAGTCAGTCATAAAAAGAGATGATGAGAGAATGGCCCCGAGTCCGAGGCGTAGCAAGGGACTAAGAATCTCCTGGTTAAAGAAAAATTAAAAATATGTAATTTAAATGTTAGAACCATGAATCAGATTCGCAAGTTACAGCAAGTGGAGAGTGAATTTATGAAATATAGTTTGGATATCTTGGCCCTAAGTGAAACACTTTGTAAGGGTATTTGTAAGGAAACTTCAGACCAAGGAAATATATATGTATATATATATATATATATATATATATATATATATATATATATATATATATATATATATATATGTATATATATATATATATATATATATATACTCAGCTAGATCAGATGGAGTTGGAAGAGAAGGGGTAGGAGTGATGATGACACCCAGACCAGAAATGTCAGTAACCGAGTGGAGAGCTTTAAATAGTAGATTATTGATAGCAAAGTTCAAAGGAAAGAGGAATATCATGAAGAACTGTAGATGGTAATAGATGAAATCTCTAAGAGAGATATGGAAATTGTAATTGGCGAATTCTATACTAAAGTAGGAAGAAATAATCAAGGGATAGAGAATGTGATGGGTGTCGATGGTCTTGGCGAAGTTGCAAATGAAAATGGAGCACATTTCAAAAGTTTCTGTTCTGCAAACATTCTTATCATTGGAGGCACTCTTTCTCAACACAAGAATATCCACATGTATACATGGACTTCACCATGTGACTTTTACAAAAATCAGATAGATCACATTACCCTTAATAAAGAGAGAAAGAGGACTCTAATAAAGGTAAGAAGCTATAGGGGTACATATATTGGTAGTGATCACCAGTTCCTCATTGCCACACTGAAATTAGAACTGAAAGGACCCAATAAAAAGATGGATCGCATACCTAAGTTTGATAAAACTAAGCTTTTTGAAAAAGAGCACAGCGAAACATTTGCAATTGAATGTAAGAATCAATTTGCAGTCTTTGAAACTTTAAGAGACGAATAACATACAATTAATGAAGAATGGTGTGATATTAAGAACATACATCAGTCAGTTGGTAGTGAAATCTTAGGACACACAGTTACAAAGAGAAAGCCCTGCGTACTAAATGATACTTGGGATACTATTAAAAGGAAACAAAGACAGAAATTGATTGCTGAAAGTTTTTGAGGAAGTAATGAAAATTACAAGGTGGAGCATGCTAAGTGTTCCAGTATTGACAGTGAAGTCAAAAGAAAAGCCAAAAATGACTGGAGAGAATATTTACACAGAAAAGCAGATGAGGCTGACAAAGCTATGGATTCAGGAAGTGGCTATGGTGTAAAAATTGCTCATAGAACTATTAATGAAATCTAGTGGGGAAAAAAGAAGAAGCATATACCCATCAAAAAGAGAGATGGTTCTGTTATAGCAGCAGAAGATGAAGAGAGACAACGTTAGATGGAACACTTTAGTGAGATTATGAATAGGAGATAAGAAGGGAATCGTTTGATTGATATACCTGAAGCTGATGAAGACTTTGATGTGCCCATGAATGAATACAGTGTGTTTGAAGTCAAAGCTATCCTAAAAAAAAAAAAAAAAAAAAAAAAAAAAAACTAGAGATGGAAAGCCCGGGACACGATGAAATAATTGCTGAGATAATACTGGCCGAAAATGAAGGGACCCCCAGACTACTCACAAGATTATTTTGTAGCATATGACATGAAGAGGCAAAACCCAATGAATGAGAATTACGAGTGTTAGTGAAAATAGAAAAAAACGGAGACCCGACTCAGTACAATAATTACAGACGCATAAAACTTACGCCAGTTGTTATGAAAATATATAGTATGCTTATTCTAAAGACACTGGAGAGAAAGATTGATGAAAGGCTGAGAGATGAACAAGCAGAATTTTGAAAAGGTAGAAGTTCCTCTGACCAAAATTTCATTTTGAGACATATACAGCAATGCGTAGAATATAGATATCCCTTTTTAATGTCATTTGTAGGCTAAGAAAATGCCTTTGATCGTGTGCACCACCCGATTTTGTGGAGAGTCATGCGTCATTATGGAATTCCTCTTAAATATGCAAATTTTATTAAGTCTGTTCATGAGCATAGGAAGTGCAAAGCTGATATTAATGGAGTCATATCAAATGAATTTCCAGTGAACCTATGCCGTTTATCCTCCTCATGGATTTTGCAATGCGTAGAAAAGTCAGAGATGGTGGAGAAGGTTTGGACTGGATATGTGATAGGAATTTAGCAGACCTAGAGTATACTGATGATGCTATCTTTGTTAGCAGAACACTACATGATTTGCAATGCTTGCTTACCAGAATGCATGAAATAACCCACGAGGTTAGGATGAAGATAAACAGAAGAAAGACAGAGATGCTGAGAACGGAGTATGCAATAAAAGATGAAATATTATTGGAAGGAGAAGAGATTAAGATAGAATCATTCAAGTATTTAGGAACTATGATCTCCAATATAGGGTCTTTAGAATTAGAGTTTAGTGAAAGATAAAAAAAAGCAAATCAGACAATAGCTAGGTTAAGTAAAATATGGAAATCAAATCGCCTGAAATTACATATGAAAATCAGAATATATATCAGTTTAGTGATATTGGTGTTACTGTATGGACATGAATTCTTTTATGACAATGAAACAATCTCCAATAGATTTAGTAGCTTTCGGAACAAAACCCTCAGAAGGATATTAGGAGTTAAATGGCAGAATAGAATTAGAAATGAAACTATAATAGAGATTACTCGAGTAAGATATGTGGATGAGATCATGATAAAGGATCGATGGGGATGGTTTGGGTATGCTCTTCACACTCCCCAAGAGAGATTAGTTCACCAAACGTTCAGCTGGGGTCTGCAAGGCACTAGAAGATTTGAAAGACCCAGGCCTACATGGCTGAGAACTATGAAGCTCGAACTAGGATATGATGAATGGAAAAGTACTGAACTAAAAGTTCAAGATAGAAATGACTGGCAAAATCTAACCGAGGCCATTTGCATCAATAGCCGTAGGAGATGATTATAATGATGATGATGATATACATATATAAATCTATCTATCTATCTATATATATATATAAAATATATATATATATATATATATATATATATATATATATATATATATATATATATATACATACATACATATATAGATAGATAGATAGCTAGATAGATAGATAGATAGATAGAATGATAGTTAGATAAATAGATACCTAGATAGATAAATAGATATATGATATAATATATATATATATATATATATATATATATATATATATATATATATATATATATATATATATATATATATATATAATGTGTGTAAAATTACATGATTAAATCCATGACCCAAGAGGTCAATGTAGAAGTTAGGAGGAGTGTGAGAACGCTAAGTCAGTCATAAGCAGGATGCGAAAATCAAGACCAAGCTAACCATTTGCAATGTAACATTTTCCATGAAGAGTAAACATAAAACAAACCGTGAGAAGAGTTGTGTCTCACCGGATGCAGGTGCCTTCCTGTATTAATTTTGTGTTTACATTTGTAATTAAATGCTGAGATAACTAACTATACGTTATCATCAACATTGATATTTTAGTTAGTTTTGATCAACATGTCATACGGAATGGTCATCCGACCAAAACATCTATACTCCTGTGATGGAGATGTTAATAAACTGTTTTAAAGTTAACTTACTTAGACTTATTCAGAAGAAGTAACCTACAAAGTCTAAAATACATAACACATTGAAGAGACATTTGATTAGAACCATAATGTGTGTGTATAACAGTACCATACCAACACACACACACACACATATACATATATATATATATATATATATATATATATATATATATATATATATATATATATATATATATATATATATATATATATATATATATATATATATATATATATATATATATATATATACACACACACACATATAACAATTACAATAGCGCCTACGTATCCCTGAGTGTTATAAGAGGTGACTAAAATGGACTGGACGAGGGGGCTGGGAACCCCCTCTTTTGTATTTTATATTTCTGTGAGACATTGAAGAATTGGAGCTGGGGGGAAAGGTACTGCTCCCCGCATTCTAGTTTTGGGATGTCTGAATGTATGTGGATGTAGTACAATAGAGAGTAAAAGATATGTGATTGGAAGCATGATTAGGAATAGAAGGATGGATAATTTGGCTTTTTTTGAGACAAAGGTAAAAGGGAAGGGTTAAGTGATGTTTGGTAAAGTATCTGGGATTGAAAAGGGAAGTCCAAGAGAGGGGGTGGGTTTATTGCTGAGTGAAAGGATGACAGGTAAAGTAGCGCAATGGAAGGAGATATCTAGATTAATGTGGGTAAGGGTTAGGTTGGGTAGGTAATGTTCGGCTTTTGTTAGTGCGTATGGGCCAGGTTGTAAGAAA
This sequence comes from Palaemon carinicauda, assembly GCF_036898095.1. Classification (NCBI taxonomy): domain Eukaryota; kingdom Metazoa; phylum Arthropoda; class Malacostraca; order Decapoda; family Palaemonidae; genus Palaemon; species Palaemon carinicauda. The sequence goes on from NC_090740.1 coordinate 58,956,018, forward strand.
ATGAAGAAGAGCGGAATGAATTCTGGAATGAATTAACTAGGTGTGTAGAAGGACTGGGTAGAAGGAATTAAGTAGTTGCCATGGGTGACTTAAATGCTAGAGTAGGCACTAGAGAGGTAGAAGGTGTCATTGGGAAGAATAGCATACCAGGTGAAAATGAGAGGGGTGAGAGACTGGTAGATACGTGTGTTGAGCAAAAGATGGTTATAAGTTCTAGTTTTTTCTTAAAGAAAGATGATAACAAATATACATGGGTAAGAGTGGGAAATGGAAGAGTGGTAGAAAGGGCATTAATAGATTATGTGTTGATAACTAGAAGAATGTTTGGAAGATTGAAAGACGCATACATGCTCAGGGGTATGGCTAACCGTATATCTGATCATTTTTGGTGGAAGGAAAATTAGTTGTAGCAAAAGAGTGGGGGCAAATAGAGTAGCGGGGGGGGGGGGGTATACAAGGGAGGTAGTGAAGGTTGAAGAGTTAATATAACCTGAGGTAAACAGTGAATATCAAAAAAGTTGGAAATGGCATTTGATAGAGTGAAAGTGAGAGAAACTGGTTATTTAGATGAGTGGAAGTTAGTAAAAGAAAATTTTGTTGGCATTGCAAGTGATGTGTTTGGTAAGAGGATTGTTGGAGGCAGCACGAGGAAGGGTAGTGAATAGTAGAATAAAGGAGTGAAGATAAAACTGGAAGAGAAAAAGAGGGCATTTGAAGAATGGCTGCATAGTAATAGTGTAGAGAAGTATGAAAGATATAGAGAAAAAAAAGTGGAAGTAAAACATAAGGTAGCTGGGGAAAAGAGGGCAGGTGACTGGAGGTGGGGTCAGGGATTGGGTTTTCATGTGAGGAGAATAAGAAGAAGTTTTGGAAAGAAGCAAAGAGAGTAAGGAAGGAGGGTTCGAGAATTGAAGAATTAGTGAAAGATCGAAATAGAAGGTTGTTAAAAGGAGAGGAGGCAAGGAAAGGGTAGGCAGAATATTTCGAAAGTTTACCGAATTTTGAGGATAAAAGAGAGGCAGATGTAATTGCTGTTGCAGGTGTTGAGGTGCCAATGATGGGAGATGAGAGTAAGAAATTACAAGAGAGGAATTGAGGAGAGCACTAGATGAAACGTGAGTAGTAAAAGACCCATGCATGGATGGTGTGAGAGCTGAGATGTAAAAGGAAGGGGTTGTGACTGTACTTGAGTGGTTGGTGAGATTGTTTAATATGTGTTTTATGTTGTCAAAGGTACCATTAGACTGGGTGTGTGCGAGCATTGTACTACTATAGAAGGGTAAGGGAGATGTGCATGAGTGTTGTAATTCAAGGGTATTAGTTTGTTATGTGTGGTTGGAAAAGTGTATGGTAGAGTACTGATTAATTACAGATATAAATGTATTGAGGTGGTTTGGCCATTTGACAAAATGGAAAGTGGCTCTCTGCTAAAGATGGGATGAATTCAAGAGTTGATGGGAGAAGTACAAGAACAGTGCCAAGTTTGGGTGGATGGATGAAGTGAAGAAAGTTCTGGGTGATGGGAGGATTGATGTGAGACAGAAAGAGAGCATGCTAGAAGTAGATATGGATGGCGAGCGATTGTGGCGCAGTTCCGGTAGGTCCTGCTACTTTCTACGGTGCCTTGGTGACCGTGGCAGTAGCAGCAGTAAAGGATTCAGTGTATCAAACTTCACCTGTGGTGGATAACGGGAGACGGTGGGCTGTGGCACCCTAGCAGAACCAGCCAAACTCGGCTGAATCCCTCGTTTGGCTAGGAGGAACGGAGAGGGGAAAGGTCCCCTTTTGTTAATTATTTGATGTCGGCTAACCCCCAAAATTGGGGGAAGTGCTTCGGTATATATGTATATATATATATATATATATATATATATATATATATATATATATATATATATATATAGATAGATAGATAGATATATAGATAGATAGATAGATAGATAGAATATAGATAAATAATGATTAAATATATAGATACATAAATAGATACCCAGATAGTTGAAAAGATATATAAAATACAATGTATACAGTATATATATATATTTTTATATATATATATATATATATATATGTATATATATATATATATATATATATATATATATATATATATATATATATATATACATATATATATATATATATATATATATATATATATATATATATATATATATACATACATACATATTAGGATGAAGAGGACTGCAAGAAGACTTCGGATCATGTTACATATTTATTCTACACCAACGATTCGGAAATCCATTCCCATTATCAGGGCTACATAAAACACAAAATTATATTTACATTAAAAATTAATGATACATTTTTGCTTAAAATTGCTTTAGTATAAAAAATTTCAAAAAATGATTAAAAGAATAAAAATACAGAAACCTATAGGGTATATAAAAACATGTGGCTAACTGAGGTCCTTTACAATTATGATAATAAAAACACTTGTGATCAAAATAGAATTTTGAAAAGAAAAAAAAAATATACATATATGTAAATGAATGGTCGAACTTACTGTCATTTTTAAAAACCTATTTTACATACAATTGTTATCCTTCACACCTCTATGACAAAATTGTTAATAAATTTCTTAATGATATTTTTCAGCCTAAATATAAATTTTCTGAAGTTCCCAAAAAACTAGTATATGTATCATTGCCATATTTAAAAAATGCTCTTTTCAGAAACGAGCTCACCACAGCCCTCAGTAATCTGTATCCATATGTCAATTTTAAGTTTATATTAAAAAAAAAAAACTTTAAATATTGACAAACTTTTCAGGTTCAAAGATACCCTCCCGGAGTTGATGCAGTCCTCCGTTGTTTACAAGTATACTTTTCCAAAATGTAATTTTGGAAACTATATCGGGTCTACCTGACGATTACTGAAGGTCCGCATCGATTCCCATACGGGTGTCAGTCATGGCACTGGTTCCATATTAAAATCCCATTTCTTTCCCAATCATCCGATTGCCTTTTGCTCCTTCTCTTGGAATCTCTTTACATAAAAAAAAACTGTCTCCTTCCTTAAATAATCAACATTACATATTGCCTAACTGCCTAACTGCCATTACCTATCATCCCTTGTTGATCTATTTTTTCTTTTTCTTTTTTTTTCGTAGTTAAAGCATTTTCTTCAAGAATTTTTTTAAATATTCTTATAGTTTTCAGCCACACCTCTTGACAGTAAGTTCGACCATTCATTTAAATATATGTATATTTTTCTTTTTTCTTTTTTAACATTCTATTTTGATCACAAGTGTTTTTATTATCATAATTGTAAAGGACCTCAGTTATTCCAAAGCAATTTCAAGCAAAAAATGTATCATTAATTTCTAAAGTGAACATAATTTTGTGTTTTGTGTAGCCCTGACGATGGGAATGATATCCGAAACGTTGGTGTAGAATAAATATGTATGATGATCCGAAGTCTTCTTGCTGTCCTCTTCATCCTTAAACTTAAGCTTGCTAGAAGCGAAAATCTTATTAGTTACATACATATATATATATATATATATATATATATATATATATATATATATATATACATATATATACATATATATATATATATATATATATATATATATATATATATATATATATGAGAGAGAGAGAGAGAGAGAGAGAGAGAGAGAGAGAGAGAGAGAGAGAGAGAGAGAGAGAGAGAGAAATGTATGTATATATACATATATATGTATATGTATTTTCATGTAGGTATATATCGATGCCTAGCCAGACAGATAGATATATAATATACAACGTATTCATATGCATACTTATATACACAAAAACACATATATGCATATCAGTATATATATATATATATATATATATATATATATATGTGTGTGTGTGTGTGTGTGTGTGTGTGTGTGTATTTACATATATATTTTATATGTGTGTATGTATGTATTATGTATGTATATATTCATGTACTCTATGTATATATGTGTCTGTAGGTATTGATCTTAGTTTAATTTTTATTGGCTCATTTTTAATACCCTAAATAAATGTTGCTGAATTGAAATGTTACTGCAACGCTAACTTTTCAGGAATATATTTTATGACCTCATCATAAAATTGACTAGTACAGTTTTGCAGAGCATAACCTTCCCCTAATTAGTAATTTGTTTAGACAAATAAGGAAACCGGGACTTTGCTACACTGATATGACCAGCTCTATTTAGGGTATGACCACGCAGTTGACAGTTGATTCAGTTATGTTAAAATATAAGTACCATTTTGAAAATTTAATTTTCTTGTCTCATAGGAATTGTATGCGGTTAGTTTCTATAGTTGCTGATTCACAACAAACATATACCGCTATTTTTTACTACAGATATATTTTACTGGGTCCAACGTTTGATACATTTGTAATAGAACCCACAAGATTTCATAACAAGCATTTAGTAGGCCCCCGAAGCACTGAATATTTTAGGGCTTTCAAGTAGAAGTAGGAGAATTTCTTATACATGAAAAGCTCTGATATCGTTTATTGACAATTATAACGGATTTAGCCATGTATACTTTAGAATGTGTACGACATATGAATTGTGTGGGTCTTGCAGTGCACCGAGGATTTTCCGTGTGACATAGGACCTAGAAAACAGCCCTTATAAAAGAAATCAACACCTGAATTGTATGATAGACCTATAATTTCTGCTGGCATTTACCATAATTTAACTCTCATTTTAATGTTATTTTGTCATTGATATATCTTATTCACAATTAAAGAAATCCATAAACTCTAGTCAGAAAACCCTATCCATGATGAGAATGTATTCTCCAATAATCAATGTCTTTCAGAGTTCGATCGCCTCACTAATTTCGTCAGAAGAAATTCCAGTGACTACACTCAATGAGCAATAAAGACCTAAGAGGAATTTAAAGAATTTCTCTCTGTGTCTTTCTCGTTCTCATACAACTAATTACCTTCGTTATTAGTTGAACCAAAAAATTCATTTCATGAAGGTTTTGTATTGCGTATTTTTTTACGTAATTAGCACTTTGTAACATGAATAAATTAGTATTTGAAGCTTATTTTCTCGTTACCTGTGATTCAATGATAAACGTCTCCCATCCATGGGAAATTAGATTTTTTCTCTCACATTTATAGAAATGCAGGTCGAGCAAAGATCGTTGGATTACACCAGGGGTCAGCATTAAGCCCGTTTTTATTTGTGTTATTCTTATATGTTTTAAGTGAAGGCATCACAAAAGAAGAGTTATGAGAGTTGCTATATGAAGATGATTTTGTAACGAATGAGAAAGAATTGCAGAGACGAGTGGTAGAGTGACAAGAGACTTTGGAAAGGGGTGGCCTGAGGGTAAATGTGGATAAGACTGAAGGTATGGTGAGTAGAAAGGAAGGTATGGACAGAATAGCCATACAGGAAGATAGAGGAATAGTAATAAAACAGGAAGGACCATTTAGGCACTTGGTATATACTATAGATCAGGAGGGAGGATGTAAGGCTGAAGTTGAGAATAGGATAAAAGTAGGCTGGGGAAAGTGTAGGGAGGTAGTAGGAGTGGTATGTAATAGGAAAATAATAGGTTAATCACCAATACCGTCTTATTTTCCGATGTTAATTTGATTTCATAATATGTATATGATATTCAACATTTGATAAATAAAAACTACCAATTGAATCGCTCTTACTTTTTCCCATTGGTCAGAAGTCCAATCGACGTAAGAATCAGACGAGTCTCGGCTTGCCTTGATCATAGTATTCGTAATTATTATTATTATTATTATTATTATTATTATTATTATTATTATTATTATTATTATTATTATTATTATTATTATTTGCTAAACTACAACCATAGTTGGAAAAGCAGGATGTTATAAACCCAAGGGCTCCAACGGGGAAATATAGCCCAGAGAGGAAAGGAAATAAGGAAAACTACAACAGAAGTTTAAGAACAATGATAACATTAAAATAAATATTTCATACATAAGTATAAAAACTTGAAAATAACAAGATGATAAAAATTGAAAACAAAAAGAGGAAGAGAAACAAAATAGAATAGTGCCCGAGTGTACCGACAAGCAACAACACTAGAGGACAATGGATTGATTTTGGAATGTCCTACTCCTAGAAGACCTGCTTACCATAACTGAAGAGTCTCTTCTACTTTATCAAGAAGAAAGTAGCCCCTGAACAAATGCAGAGCAGTAGTTAACCTCTTGAGAGGAAAAGAATTGTTTGGTAATTACAATGTTGTCAAGTGTCTGAAGAGAGAAGAGAATGGTTTAAAAATAGACCAGACTACTATGTATATGTGTCGGCAAAGATGAAACGAGCTGTAACCAGAGAGAGGGATACACTGTAGTACTGTCTAGCCAGTCAAAGGACCCTCTAGCGGTAGTATCTCAAAAGGTGGCTGGTGCATTGTGCAACTTACTACCTAAGCTGGGTTTCTTTCATTGGCCATAGGCTTCTGACCACTTTCCAATAACCTCCTGTTCAAGGTTATTCGAGGAATATTAATGCTATCTGTTTGTAGTTCACTTGCAATACTAGTACAAGATTTTCTTTTGTTATGAAGAGCCATTTGTTTGATTTTTCCTTCCGGTTTTGGAGGAATTTTTTCTCCCCACCACATCTTCCAGTCCTTTTAAAATCCAAATTAATATATTTGTCCATTTTTTTTCTTTATGATGCTAACTGATTGATAAAAAAACATTCAATTTCCTGGCAATCTCTTTCCGTTTTAGTGCACTATCACTTAATAGAACCTTGATCTGTCCAATTCTACGAGGACTCAAGTCACTGCCTTTACCTATAACTTTTAACTTCTCCTTTTATCTAGAACACAGCATAAAAAAAACAGTTAATAATATGTCAAATACACGAAAGTAGAACTGCTAAGTCTCTAACATGAAATTACAAGATATATGTCAATCCCTCATTCAGCAAGATATGAAGTAGCACTAAGATACCA
>NC_090740.1:58972982-59002982 GCF_036898095.1 Palaemon carinicauda
AGCCAGTTCTATCGAGCCACGTAGGATCAGTTGGAAGGGACCCCATGAGTTTGGCTCGATACAATCTTTCCACCAGAAAGAAAGGGAAGCCACTGCATATAAGGAAATTACCCCTTCAGAATTAATCTGTTGGTTCACTTGAAGAGAGCTCATATGCAGGTTTGGATGAGACCGGAAGAACAGTATTTTATCACCCTCGATTAACAGTGGCCCTGCAGCACCCGAAAATCTGATTGTTGTTATCAGTTGTGATTGCAAAATTGCAGGAAAAGCCTGTAGTACCGATGCTTACATATCTAAGGGACACACCTTGACATGTAACATCTTTTGTGTGTGTATAGCGGACGAGGAGTGCTGAAATCCCTTCATGACAAGGAAAGATGTAGATGTCAGTATGGAGGAAGATGACAAAGATACTGATTTTGCAATACTCGAAATGTAAAGACATTTGCAGCATGTACTTACCAATGTTTATTGTCTATTGTGGAAACAGTCATTATGCAAGTAATTAGGGCCTAAATATCGTTATTCACTATTGATGTAAAACTTTCTTTGTGGATTGTTTACATAAAATTTGATCATGTTTTATGCAGCTGTACTTGCATTTATAGGTATGATGTTTAAATTTGTGCACCAGTCATACGAGTATTATCTGAAATTTTGAGTTTATTACTTTACTATTGCTACGGGCCCCTGCTTGTTTTATATTTTTTGCAATTTATACCAGTTTCTTGACATTTCAGTTTTGAGAAATATATACACCGATTGGTAATATTCTTTATTTTCTCATGATAGATTTCGAATTAGACATTCTTTTTTTAATCACTTCCACGTTGTACAAGTTAAGCTGTTGCACTGAAATGTTAATTCATCTGGGCTTGCAAGGGCAGTGTAAGTTACGAGAGTTGGCTCAATTGCGTGACGTTACCATCAACTGGTTTAAAGATATTAGGAGAAATGTGTTTTTTTTTTTTTCTTAAATAGTGGAACTAAATCCCCTGCACGCTCTGCTAAACTTATTGAGATGACAGCATATGTTAAGTTTTTATTTAAATCTATAACCATAAAAACATTGTGGTAGACATTTCCCTCAGTATTACCATGCACAGTTTCCAAGATATTGAAAAAAAATCGTTTTTTCCACACACACACGCACACACACACACACACACATATATATATATATATATATATATATATATATATATATATATATATATATATTCATATATATATATGTATATATAGATAGATAGATATATGTATATATATACATATATATATATATATATATATATATATATATATATGTGTCTATATATATTTATATATACATATATCTATATATATATATATATATATATATATATATATATATATATATATATATATATATGTGTGTGTGTGTGTGTGTGTGTGTGTGTGTGTGTGTTTTCAAAAAGGCCCATAAAAGAAACACAGGAAATATAAATAAATCACTATATTTCGGTCAATAGACATCGACCCTCTTTTTTACTTTACATCCTGAAGACGGTCGATGTTTATTAACCGAAATAGAGTGATTTATTTATATTTCCTATGTTTCTTTTATGGGCCTTTTTGAAAAAAACATGTTAAACTGTTCGATTACAGTTATATGTAAGACACACACACACACACACACACATATATATATATATATATATATATATATATATATATATATATATATATATATATATATATATATATATATATATACATATATAGTTATATATAGTTATATATATATATATATATATATATATATATATATATATATATATATATATATATATATGTATATATATATACACACATAGGAATAAAATAGTTAATGCTGCTATCACCTTCTTTATTCGGGAGCTTTCGACATAACTTATGTCATCTTCAGCCTATCTGCAATTATCATATGTAAAATTAATAAAATTAATAAAATCATTCTAAGTAATTTACATAGTTAGAAATATACACTTTCATGAACTGATCAACTAGCTCTAAAATCAACCAATCAAGGAACATAAAACCTTAAAAAAGACTTATTACACACATAACTATATAACTATATAAAAGACTCAATAACTAATATACCTAGTCACCCACAGGAGACGATGACCACCCATCCAGACCAGCAACCCACAGACCAAACGGATCAATGGGTCACCGGTAACTGAACAGGTAAGCCCTCATTCAAGCTGGTTTTTGTCCTAAAAATGTATAAAGACTCCAAGATTCTCAGTTGGCTGACTCTACTATGTCTGTCCGTATTTTGAAATTTTCTTTAGAAATCGCATGACCGGATTTAAATGCGTGGTCATAAAGAGCTGAAATTAGTTTCTTATTTAAAGGTATATTGGTTCGTACCGATCTCCCCATGTGCTCCGAAATCCATTGTAGCACTCATTACAGAGTGCACATTGAAAAGTGTATATGACACCTCAGTATTTCGAAAAAACACTTTTACAGGACTAAGCACTAATTTTTTAAGCTCAGAACCAAAAATATACAAAATTAATTCGATAAAAACACTGTTATATAGATGTTATCATGTATGTTCATTTTATCTGAGGTTTCATGAGGAAGAAAATTTTCTAAAATCATTTTTATTACCAATGGGTTCCCTCTGAACCTCTATTATAATCAAGTCAAGAAGGTTTTAGATAAAATTTACAGTCAAAATTTAGCAATTCAAACAGTCAGTAAGAATAAGTTATGTCTCCTTTCCGTACTATGGTTATGTTTCGGAGAGACTAAGAACAGAGGTTATGAGTGTTGTGGGGAAATGTTATCCCCACATAGATTTAAGACTAATTTTTGCTAACAAGTTCTCAGTTGGCTCCCTTGTGTTCCGGTGTCATATACACTTTTCAATGTGCACTCTGTAATGAGTACTGCACTGGAAGCACATCTAGACAGCTTCAGTGTAGGATTTCGGAGCACATGGGGAGATCTGTACGAACCAATATACCTTTAAATAAGAAACCAATTTCAGCTATTTATGACCACGCATTTAAATCCGGTCATGCCATTTCTAAGGAAAATTTCAAAATTACGGACATAATAGCGTCAGCCAACTGAGAATCTTGGAGTCTTTATACATTTAAAAAAAAACAAAAAAAAAAAAACAGCTTGAATGAGGGCTTACCTGTTCAGTTACCGGTGACCCATTGATCCGTTTGGTCTGTGGGTTGCTGGTCTGGATGGGTGGTCATCGTCTCCTGTGGGTGACTAGGTATATTAGTTATTGAGTCTTTTATATAGTTATATAGTTATGTGCGTAATAAGTCTTTTTTAAGGTTTTATGCTCCTTGATTGGTTGATTTTAGAGCTAGTTGATCACTTCATGAAAGTGTATCTTCCTAACTATGTACTTAGGATGATTTTATTAATTTTATTAATTCTACATATGATAATTGCAGATAGGCTGAAGATGACATAAGTTATGTCGAAAGCTCCCGAATAAAGAAGATGATAGCAGCATTGACTATTTTATTCCTACTTAAATTCCGATTCCCAAGAGGAACCCATCTATCAACTATATATTTACATATATATCTATATATATAATAATAAATATATATATATATATATATATATATATATATATATATATATATATATATATATCAATGTGACATATTTTTTAGTGTGTTAATGATAATCGTTAACCATAAAAACATTGTACTTGGAATCGTTTACCCGAGTCATTTAATTGCTTTACGAATTTGAGTAAATTTTTCACGTAATCGTGACGCGAGATGTCCTCTAATAATTTTTTTAATTGTGAAGGGATATTGCTCTCCAAACATATCGCTAAAAGATTTATCAACATGAATTCAACTTATATAAAGATATAATATGATTTTATGTTTGGCATAAATTTCTTTTCTCTGCATTTAGTTTATTATGAAAAGATATCCACGATTTCATCTTCAGCATTAGTATATTTTCCCTTATGTAAAATATCTTACATTCTTTCATGAACTTTTAAAGTGGTAATGGGTTCCTTGACTTTTAATGTAGTTATATAAACATCAATCATCCATTGATTTTAGTGCCTGCAAGAAGTATATCTTTTTCTGCCTATTTCTTTGGGTTAATACCCAAAGAAATAGTATGTGTATAACTTTTATTCACAAAACCTCTCTAATCTTAGAGTTAATAAATGTATTTAAATGGCCATTCTCATAAATTAACAATAAAAAGGTATTTCATGACATTATCTTGAAATTCTCACAAACACCGTTTGAAAATATTTAGATAGATATTTTCAATGAAATCGGTTGAAAATTCTTTATTACACCATATTACCTAATGTAAACAAATGTGCTTCTGATTTTACTTTTAAAGCTCTAAGTAGAGAAGAGGCGCCCCCATTGCCTACCTTTGAAGAGGAAATAAGAAAAGCTAGCTATGTATTGCATCGAATAGTTACCGTTTGCTACATCCGTTGATAACTCTCAGTCTATCGGTCATTTCTCTATCCAGCAATAATTATTTAACCCACATCTCTGTCGTCTAAAATTATCACTGAAAAATTGAGGTCTGTTTATTAAAATATACTTTTACAGTGATGATTTTAAGTAGTACTACCAGACCAATGTTGTCATTAGAAGTGTCCAAGTTGTGGGTTTCTATTGCACCATGTAGCAACGCAGATATATATATATATATATATATATATATATATATATATATATATATATATATATATATATATATATATATATATATATATATATATATATATATATATATAAATGTGTGTATATATATATATATATATATATATATATATATATATATATATATGTATGTATGTGTGTGTGTGTCTGTGTGTGCATATTACCGTGCTAGGCGGTTTATCTTAGAAAACCATATTTGCCATCGGTTACATAACGAAAACATTGAGTGGAAGATATGTCCCCTTAAATCTCGATGAAGTTACTGGCAGCAGGGTGAATTTAAGGCGATAGATAAGCTATCTTTTCTACTTCTACTCCTGATGAATGGTGGTTTATCTTACTGGAACTAGTATGAAACGGCAGGGGTCACTTACCTTAGCTGGATAGGAGCTGCACATCACAAGAAACTTGCTATCCTTTGATGAATCTAACTAATGAATCCCCTATGGATGTAGTCACTCTAAGGATAGAGAAAATGTCAGAATCGCCCCCGGTCTAGGCGTACCAGGATAATAAGAATCTCCTACTATATAGATATTAAGGAAAAATACAAAATTGGTAATTGGATTATTAAAACCATGAATCACATTGGGAAGTAACAGAGAATGGAAAAGGAATTTATGAAATAAAGTTTGAATATGTTAGCCCTAAATGAAACACGTTGTAAGGGGATTGTTAAGGAAATCTTATATCAAGGCAATATATATACATACATATATGTATATGTATATATATATATATATATATATATATATATATATATATATATATATATATATATATATATATATATATATATATATATATATGTATATATTCAAGAAGAACAGGTGGAGTTGGACCCTCTTAACGAGAGAATGCCTTGATGAAGTCATCGGGCTTCAGCACGGCATATCATTCCCGTGCTGAAGGCTTGTGACGGGCAAGAGGGCTCTCGAACTAGGGAATTTCTTTTCCTCAGTTTGACTCTAAATTTCTCTCATTCTTTTTCTATTACTTCTTATTGCTTATTCCTCCTTCTTAATTATCAGCTGTCTCCAACCTTGCTGTCAAAACTCTCTTACCCATTTCACTGTCCAGGTTTTTTAGAGGGGACATTGTATCCAGGATCGGTTTTTATTTCAAAATCAATTGTGGGAGCTGTGGTGGTCTTGCCAACTGCCTGAAAATGTTTGGACGCCTAGGAGTGTCAGTATTCCCATACTGGCACGCGGAACTATCTCGTAGGAAAATTTGGCCTTCGGATTCCAGGGGTTGGCGATTTCATAGAGATAGGACTCTCGGCATTCTGTCCGGTTTGCCTGCCACTATGATTAGAGTGGGGATGATTGTATTCTTGAAATGCTCTCAGTCCCATCAAGCGGGTTTGGCATACACTTGAGCCACTCTAATCATAGTGGTACCATCCCTTTGTGGTAGGGTAGGGAGTGGACATTTGGTAAGCAGCTTTCGCAGGTGTCATTGGTGGAGAAATTAATTCCAGGAAAGGCTAACGGTGTCTTCTTTGGAATTTCAGAGAGTCTTAATATTTTCTCTCCCTTAAACTTTATTTTTTTCCATTGTTTTTTTTTTTCATTGTTATTATGACCCCTTCCCTCCCCCAAAAAATAATTAATGTGTAAACTTAATGTTTCCCGTACCCCTGGATCAAAAGGCGAACCCCAGACACCGTTGACGACTTCTGCTTGTTTAAATAAGGAAAGCTCTGTTGACAACCTCGGCAATAAAAAGGATTCCTCCAACAATACTTCTCTGACCAGTGTTGTTAAAGACAATTTATCGGCACTGGTGGAAAATGATTCTTGTAATAACAGTAATACTTTACTCTCTTGTTCTGGCTCATTACCAGATCCAACAAAAAATCTGAAAATTCTCCACTTAAAAAACATACCAATTGGTTGTAGCTATGACATAATTCATGAAGCCTTCTGTAGATTTGGGGCAATCAAAGAAATTTTAATGGAGCTTAATGGTAGTAAAGGCTTTTGGGAAGCTTGGGTATCATTTTCAAGTTTTGAGATTGCTTTAGAAGCAAATAAAAATTTAGAGAGCAGAAAAATTGACAATTGTTTGATTTCTGGGGCTCTATGTGATAAATCACCAAGACACCTAGAGGTATATAAACCAGAAGAATGGATGGAAAAAGAAATAGAGCATAGACTTCCAGAAGTAAGAACCCCCAAGCCCCCAACATGGATAATTGCATCTGGGAAGATAGGTAATTATAACTATTATAAGATTAGTAAATGTATACAAAAGAAAGTTGGTTTAATTAAAAGTAAGGATATTAGCAGATACGGTAAGCAACCTGTTTTGATTAATGCAAAATCAGATACTCAAGCTCACATGCTTTGTGGCATGAAGATTGCAGAAATTTATCCTATTAAGGATATTAAACCACATATGAGCTTCAGCTATGGTAAAGGAGTAGTTTTTGATAAAGATCTATATGAATTTTCAGAACCAGAAATTCTGGACATGTGTCCTGCTAATGTTTGGAAAGTAAGTAAGATCCTTTAACAAGCATGGTAGTTTTAACATTTGAAACCCCTGTTATACCAGATCATATAATTATTGAGAAGGAAGGAGTACGTGTTCGAGAATATAAACCTAGGCCTTTGCAATGCTTTAATTGTTTCAAGTACGGTCACCCTTCCCGATACTGCAATAATACGAAGATCTGTATTACTGTTCTTTGTTAGAACATGGCCAATGCAACAGAGATACAACCTGTGCAAATTGTAAAGATCATCATAAATCAAATGATAAAAGATGTAGAGAATACAAGAAAGAAGAAGCTGCAATCTTGAAAGCAAATGCTGAACATATAAGTGTAGGTTATGCAAAGCATTTACTCAATCGGCAACTTAATTTTGCTCGCACGGTTAAGATGCCACCAAAAGATTATAATCCACTACCCCTTACTACCTCAGGGGGACCAGTGGTAGCACCTGGCCTGTCAGGTGCATCTCCCTTAGTGGTAGTAGCCCAGCCCTCTGGGTCAAGTGCTAAGCCTATAAAAGCCAGAGCACAAACCTCCAAAGAGGTCAATATGGTTTCCAACACACCAAAAGTAATGTCACCGATAGGAGCATCTCCCCTAGAGGTAGTAGCCCAGCCTTCTGAGTTAAGTGCTCGAACTGTTGAAGTTCTAGCACAATCCTCCAAGGAAGCCAATGTGGCTTCCACCACCTTAAATGTATTGTCTCAGGCAGAATCTCTACCTGATTTGATGGAGATTGGAAAACAAGATCTTCCAAAGAGGAAAAGGTCCCCATCATCCTCACCTTCATCTAAGTCAGGTAAGTGCCCTACTGCTCATGATCCTAAGGTTGACTTGTATAAAGATCCTAGAAAGAAAGAAAAGAAGAGTGGTGGCCTAGTAAAGCCTTCCATCTCCAGGCCTTACATGGCTTCATCTGAAAAGTCCCAAAAGACAAATGAGACAAAGAAAAATAATAACAAAAGATAATGTCTATCATCCAGTGGAATTGCAGAGGTCTAAGTACTAGCATTGAGCAAATAAAAACTTTAACCAGTGATTCAGACACGAAGGTAATTTGTCTAAAGGAAAACAAGATCAGTGACAAACCATTTAATCCTGGACTCAATTATAATTTTTGTAGATCCCCTCCTTTGCAAGCTGCAAGAGCTCAAGGTGGTACAGGTTTTATTATTCACAAATCTGTAAAATTTGAAACAATCCTACTCAGTACACCACTACACGCATGTGCAGTTAGAACTCATATCGGGAAAAGAATTACTTTATGCTCGCTATATATTGAACCATCCTTAGAACTTTTCCTCTTAGATCATGTTGGTAATCCAAGAAGGCTTAGACTTTCTGACCTCCAAGACCTGATCAATCAGCTTCCTGCCCCTTTTATTTTAATGAGTGATTTTAATGCAAAGCATACTTTATGTGGTGGAAATGTGTGCGATAGATGGGATAAACTTGTTGAAGAATTAATCGACAACAATGATGTAATACTAATGAATGATGGTTCTCCAACTAGGTATGATGTATTCCACATCAGCCATTGATTTGTCAATCTGTTCCTCATCCATTCGATTGGACTACCTATGGTCAGTAAATGAACACCTACATGACAGTGACCATTGGCCAATAATGTTAAATTATGTCCATAATCTTCCTTCTCAGTGTCCACCAAAATGGAAGATAGACGAGGCAGACTCGGCAGCTTATGAAAACTGTTCACACACCGATAAAGAGTATGATGAATTTACATCTCCAGTGCATGCCTATCAACATCTTGAAAATATTATTGATGATAATGCTAGCAAGTTCATACCTAAAACATGCGGTTTACCTCATCGCTCTGTAGTTCCTTGGTGGAGTAAAGAATGTGCCAACGCAAGAAAAGTGACCCGAACTTGCTTCAGAAGATACTTGAGAACAAACTATGTAGCAGATAGAATAGCGTACCTCAGAGCCTGTGCCAAACAAAAAAGAACTTTTAAAAAAGCAAAGAGAGCATCTTGGAAGAAATATATATCTAATATTAATACCAAAACTCCTTCAAAGGAAATATGGGACAAGATTAGAAAACTTCAAGGTAAATTCGTCCCTAAGCCTCTACCAATACTAAGGGAAAATAATAGATATATATCTGACCCCAAAGATGTAGCAGAGGTTCTTGCTAAGCACTTTGCCCATGTATCAAGTGCTGACAACTATTCCCCAGCATTTCAACAAATTAGAGCATCAACATCTGTTGTTCCTCCTGCTTCTTCAAATACTGAAGCTTTTAACCTGCCTTTTAGTATGGAGGAGATGCAAAATGCTATCTGTAGCTCTTCTTTAACTGCCCCAGGTGAGGATGGCATCCGGTATGAAATGATATCACATCTTCCAGTGGATACCAAGGAATTTTTATTAGAAACCTTTAATGGTCTATGGGCTTCCCATATATCTCCTGATTCCTGGCATACTTCAATTGTAATTCCAGGCCACAAGTCTGGTAAAGACCCAGAACTGCCATCTAGTTATAGGCCCATATCCTTGACCAGTTGCATATGCAAACTATTTGAGAGAATGATCAACAACAGACTTGTGTGGTATCTAGAATAAAAAAAATCTTTTATCTAACAGGCAGTTGGGTTTTAGGAAGAACCGAAGTACTCTAGAGCCTTTGCTGATGTTATCAAGGGAAATTTCAAATGCCTTTTCTAACCAAAACCAGGTGGTGGGTGTCTTTTTTTTACCTCGAAAAGGCATATGACACCACCTGGAGGGGTGTATTTTAAAGCAATTGGCCTCGTGGGGTATAGGAGGACATATGTTCTCTTTTATTGAAGAATTTTTATCAAACCGTTCAATTAAAGTGAGAGTAGGGTCAGAACTATCTTCATCCTACATGCAAGAAGAAGGTGTCCCCCAAGGCAGCGTATTGAGTGTGACCTTGTTTGCTGTTGCTATTAATAGTCTCATGAGTCACATACCTCCTGGCATACAATGATCACTATTTGCAGATGACTTTGCAATTTATTGTTGTGGATCATCTGCACTACAAGCATGCCAAAATCTTCAAATTGCAATAAATGCTGCTTGTGCATGGGCAAATTCTCGTGGATTCATGTTTTCTCCTCAGAAGACCAAAGCCATTCTCTTTACTCGTACTCATAAAAGGGAAGAGATTCCCACCCTTTTCTTAAATGATTGCATTTTGTCATATGAGGATAATGTCAAGTTTCTTGGAGTCATTTTCGACAAGAAAATTACATTTGGTCCCCATATAAATGACCTATCTATCAGGGTTAAGAAGTCACTGAACATTCTGAAAGTGGTATCGCATTTTGATTGGGGTGCTGATGGAACAACTTTGCTTAAAATTTATACATCTTTGTGTCTGAGCAAGTTAGACTATGTATGCCAAATATATGGGTCAGGTACAAAGACTTTACTTGGAAAACTTGATATTGTTCACAATGCTGGGCTTCGCATCTGCACAGGTGCTTACAGAAAATCTCCCATTGACAGTCTCTATGTTGATTCTGGCATACCTTCCCTTTCCATTCGCAGAGAGGAGTTGAGTTTGAGGTTTTTAGCTAGGTCCCTTGCTGTGAGAAACAATCCTAACTGTAAATATGTTAGGGCGCCTTTAGATCGGGCTCCTAACAGATATAGAGTGCCTAAGACTTTGGAAGTACAGCTGAAAAATTATGCTAGAGAAGTAGGCTTGTTAACAGCACAGATAGCAGAGGTAGGATATCCCAAGTCTCCTCCTTGGTGTAATCCACCTGTTAAAGTATGTTTTACGGCAGGAGGGAAAAATACCTTACCTAGTAGGGTAATGAAAAGTGAGTTTTTAAATCATGCTGCTCAACATCATGGGAAACATGTTTTTACAGATGGTTCCAAATCGGCTGCAGGAGTTGGAAGTGCAGCTGTGGTGGGGGATATTGTTATTAGAGGGAAAATCCTATCCTCTTGTTCAATATTTACTGCTGAGCTGTACGCAATAATTCTCGCAGTCCAACATATTTTTAAAAATGGCAACCAAAATAGTTTTTTTTACAATTTTTACGGATTCCAATAGTGTTTTACTCTCATTAAAACCAATTATGCCAGGCCATCATCTAGTACAAGAAGTGCAGGACTGGTTAGTACTTCTGCAGTCTAGGAAGAGTATCAGTGTTCACTTCTGTTGGGTCCCTGCCCATGTTGGGGTGGATGGAAATGAAGAAGTAGATAAGGCAGTAAAGGAAGCTTCAGGGCTAAGTAATCCATCCCCCTTGAGTATTCCTTACAAAGATCTTAAAAGTGAGATTCATCTTTACTGTAAAAATAAGTGGCACGCTAGATGGTCTGAACTGACCACCAATACAAAATTGAAACAAATCCTCTGATTGGTGGATAAATGGTCATCTTGTAATTCTACAAGTAGGAGGGATACCATTATTTTAACTAGGCTGCGTATTGGCCATACACATGCAACGCACAATTATTTAATGAAGAGTGGGGAAGGGAGACAGGCCCCTCTTTGTAATACCTGTCAAGTGACAATGGATGTTAAACATATTTTAGTCGATTGTCCTGTTTTTAATCTTCAGAGGAGGACACATTTACTCCAGGACAAACCTTTAAGAGATATACTGGGGGAAAACTATAATACCCTGAACTTGAGAAAATTTATACAAAGTATTGGGTTATATTACGAGCTATAATTGATTTTATTAATTTATTTATTTATTTTACCCTTTTAATCCCTATTTATTTCACATCTAGATTTTATTGTATGAAAGTGTTGCGATTTGTATTAAAGGTTAAAATGATATTAATGGTGTGAGTATACAGATATGATTGAATGATTTTCGTTATATAGCGCTGAATGGCCTTTGATGCCCCTGTGCTTGGCTTAATGCCTAAATCCTATATTCAATTCAATTCAATTCAGGTGGAGTTGGAAGAGAAGGGGTAGGAATGATAATGACGCCAAGACCAGAAATGGCATCAACTCAGTGGAGAGCTGTGAATAGTAGATTGTTACTTGTAAAATGTAAATCAAAACAGTGCAATATTAGTGTTATATGTTGCTATGCACCAACAAATGACTTATCTGAAGAATGGAAAGATGAATACCAAGAAGAACTATTACAGTTGTAAAGTTGTACTAGTAAGGATCACCCATGCTAGATTGGTTTGCTATGGGCGATCAGACTATATTCTCCCACCATCACCAATCCGCAATGGCCAGCGTGGTGATGAAACAGCCAAACCCCAGACATGAATAAGGACAATTCTGATGTATATATCTATATATATATATATATATATATATATATATATATATATATATATATATATATATATATATATATATATATATATATATATATACCATAATGAATATATCCATATATATGTGTGCGTGTATACCATGATATATATATATATATATATATATATATATATATATATATATATATATATATATATATATATATATATATATATATATATATATACTGTATATATATATATATATATATACCATGAAATTTTCACCAATTTTGTGAGGCTGGTGAGTTTAGCTGGTACTTCTATGGTGCCACAGCCAACCCTCACCCGTTTTCCATCACAAAATAATGAAACTTCATATTCTGACTTGTATACTGCCGCTACCATAGCAGTCACCAAAGTGACCTGAGGTAGCCGCAGAGCCTATCGGAACTGCAACACAATCGCTTGCCTTTCATTCCAATTTCTAGGGCTCCTTCTATACTAGCGACATAATCGCTGCAACTTACCTGCTTTCGAACTGCATTGATTTTTTGCATCTATGCTGGGCAACGAAACTGCTGCGATTTAGGCGCCACAGAAGCAGCTATTGACATTGCCAGTAGCAGCAGCAGAAGCAAGAACAACAGCATCAAAGCCACACTGCGGCAGCAAAGTCGCCTTGTATAGACAGGCCAGCGTGTGAAACGCAGTGACATTATCGCAACCAGACGCGTTCTACCTGCCTGTCGCTCTCATGTCGCGGACAGCCAAAGCGACAGAGTCGCCAGTATAGACAGCAAATTGGGTTTCCATTCAATTAACGTTGATTAATCTTGAATGCGTAAACTGGGCAGCAAAATACCCTACCACAAACTTTTGCCTCTATCACACCTATCCTCCTGTCAACTAGGGCTCGCTGGAAGAATGCTCTATACCTACACCCCGGGAAAACTTTATCAGTATACTCATTCACAAAATGGAGACACATAAAACCTGAAAACTTGCCGCCAAAAATCGTTATTCTCAGTATTATATAAAATATTTACAAAGATGATATTAGGTCAAATAGAAAATCAGCTAGTATTTAATCAACCAAGAGAGCAGGCAGGATATAGCATTGGTGATTCGACAGTTGACTATATTCATGAAATTAACCAGCTAATGGAAAATTCAACAGTTTGACAGAGCACTATGTATGCCATCTATAACTGTTGCTACTATAAGAGTTGCTACTCTGGAATCCGGCTGTTGGCAGAAACCCAAGCAGAAAAACGATTTCTCTGCCCAAGTCT
Organism: Palaemon carinicauda; assembly: GCF_036898095.1. NCBI lineage: Eukaryota > Metazoa > Arthropoda > Malacostraca > Decapoda > Palaemonidae > Palaemon > Palaemon carinicauda. The sequence continues at coordinate 58,986,722 of NC_090740.1, forward strand.
TGCTTTTATTGCTTAATTTGGGACCATTAACGAATATGAAGGACAGAAGGACCCATGAACCCTGTATGCCTTCTGGCCTCCTGATCAAAGGAAATCGAGGTATTCATCTAGTCCTGAAGGAAATCCTTGAAGTTATCAAAATATGTTAGCCGATGATGTCCTTCCCGAAAACAAAGAGCTCCGTGCAGCCAGGTCTTCCCAGAGAAATTAGGCCCTTTAATTTAATTTGAGTTCTTGTACAGAGACTGCTTATAGTGTCCGCACAGGCCCTTAAGAATGTTTTTTTTTTTTTTTTTTCTGTGGACTCAGCGAAGAGACTAATCATTTTTTTCTAAAAATAATTTAAATATTTCCCAATTGGGAATACATACGCAGTGCATAGAATGTAATATTCAATAGTGTCAAATATAGGAATTTATAATAGACAATGACATTATTTTCTTGGTAGGACAGCTTATTTTCAGCACATCTACATAATTAACCTAGCATTTTTTTCTTTATTTGCTCAATATCTTTGTCATGATGGGTGTATGTGATGTTAGCTGTTTAGCGTTGGTTGTCAGCATGAAATCCATAATTATAATTAAATCCTGTTTGTTATTGTCCAGCTATTTTCTTGTTTACACTGTCTCGGGGTAGAGCCTTCTTCCTTGAAAATAGAATTGGGCAAAGTATTCTATCTTTCTGTTCCTCTTGTTTTTTTTATAGTTTATATATGAAAGATTTAATTGAATGTTGTTACTGTTCTTAAGATATTCTATTTTAAATGTTCATTACTTTCCTTGTAGTTTGTATATAATAGTTCTCCTTCATAATATACTTTTAGATATACAGTTTTTTGTCTTGAGTGCTTGTGGTAGGTGTATTTTATGTTAAATAATTTCTTTAGCTGATTATCAAATATTCTTACGGAATATCCATTAACCAAGTAAAATAGGAGTTGAGGTACAAGCTAAGCATTGAGATACCACTGCTTCAGAATTATTGGATCCTTTGACTGGCCAGTCAGTAATAGATTTGATCCGTCTCTCTGCTTCCAGCTCATTTTTTCTTTGCCTATACATACACTGAATAGTCTGCCCTATTCTCCACACATTCTTGTCTTTCCTCATTCACCTGACAACACTGAGATTACCCAACAATTATTACTAACTCAAGAGGCTAATTGCTTCTCTGTAATTGTTCAGTGGCTACTTCCCCCTTTGTAAGGGTGCAAGAGACTGTTTAGCTATGGTAAGCAGCTCTTCCAAAATCAAGCCATTGTCTTGGCTAGTGCCATAGCCTCTGAACCATGGTCTTCCACTGTCTTGGGTTAGAATTCTCTTGCGCGAGGGTACACTCGAGCACACTATTCTATCTTATTTTTTATTTCTCCTCTTTTTTTTCGTTTTTTTTTTAAATGGTGTGTTGGGCAGGATCCATAGAGGTGTCATGGATGCCTGCTGGTTTATCAAAAGTTGTCTTTTCCTTATGTTTCTTATTCTTTTAAAAATGGTCTTTACTGTCCTCCCTTCAGTTGAAGTGACTATCCTGAAGGGTATTTAGCCTTGCACGGTGTATCGGCTCCTCCATGTTGAGCAGTTTTTCCTACTTTTTTTTTATAGTCTATGGGTTTGATCAATCCCTTTATTTATATTTCTATACATATTGTTTTTGTTATCATTCTTGTTAATTTGGTTTTTAGCTATGATATATTTCTTTTATTACCATTAATTCTTATGCTGTCTGGAGACATTGAGTAAAATCCGGGTCCAGTATCTCCAAGATTTCGTCAACGTCGTCTATTGTATTGCAATATTCGTGGTCTTACTGCATATATTCAAGACCTTACAGTTGCGTCCAGAGAGTATGATATTCTTTTGTGCTTAGAATATGAGGCACTCATCTGAGCTCCTTATACCTGTTTTTAAGAAGCTAATAATTTTGAAACGGGATGCCATTCCTAGGGCAAGGGGAATGGTGGTGTATATTAGGACTGAGTTCCCTGCTTCTCATAAGTTCTGCTATTAATGTGGATGTCATAAGATTCAGGTAATAAAAGTTTATGGCAGGCATAACAATTTTTATTTGAGTTCGATTTACCGGATTCCAGACATGGATGATTCCATATTCGATTGTCAGAATTCTTACTATTATGGATATGATACAAGATGATAGAAAGGCCTCTTTTGTCTTTGTAGGTGATTTCAATGCTCATCATTAGGAGTGTTTAAATTCTGTTTCTTCTACCTATCTCCATGGCTTAAGAGCTTTAGACTTTGCCTCTAAATTAGACTGTGAGCAAATCATATGTGAAGCTACTCACAGGGGTAGTAACTGCTTGGACGTTGTATACACCAACTCCCATAGCGTTATAACAAGTAAGGTTGGTTCTACAGTTGGGACATCTAATCATGCCTTGATTTCTTTATAAGTGAAAACTGACCAGCCTGTCCCTGATGTATCATACTCATGTAAGATTTATATGAAATCTCAAGCAGACTGGAATGGGATTTTGACCGATCTTTTAGGCATGAATTGATCATAAGTGTATAGTAGTGTTGATTCTGTTTTCCTACTGAATGAGAATCTAGTCAACGTAATTGATAGGAGTATCCCTTCTCGCGTGCTAAGGAACTGAGTGAAGGACAAACCATGGTTCAATGATGATTGTAGACATGCCTATTTGGAGAAACAGGAGGCCTATCATCTTGGAAGCGTAACAGATCAGATTTGACTTGGAATAACAATACTCAGCTTAGAACTTTAGCTCAGAGAGTTTATGTTTCAACTGAAAAGGAATACAACTTAATCATAAAAGAAACTCTTTCATGTACAACGAAACGGTGGGCTACCTTAAATCTGCACTTCTTGGACAGCTAGATTAGTATCAGGTTCGGATATCCTTTTATGGCCTCTCGTGGCATGGTTGGTTTCGACCTGGCCTTTCATTAGAAGGGGCTAGCGTTCGATCCCAAGTATGAGGTAGAAATTTATTTTCTATTTGAACACGATGTTGTGTTGATATTTATCCATATTGACTCATTAGGGTAATTTGAATAAATTACTACCAATTGTGTCACGTGGTGGGCTGGGGAAATCGGGTAAAACTCGCTGGTAAGAGACTGATGTCTCGCCAGGTAAATCCTCGGACAGCTAGATTAGTGTCAGGTTCGGATTTCATTTTATGGCCTCTCGTGGCATGGTTGGTTTCGACCTGGCCTTTCATTAGAAGGGGCTAGCGTTCGATCCCAAGTATGAGGTAGAAATTTATTTTCTATTTGAACACGATGTTGTGTTGATATATATATATATATATATATATATATATATATATATATATATATATATATATATATATATATATATATATATATATATATATATATATATATATTCAAATAAGCCATATATATTTTTGATACATTAATGTCTGGGATCAGAGCCCCAGGCAAAATCACAAAAAGACAAGAGCTTGTGACCGGCCGGGAATCGAACCCTGGTCGGCAAGCTTGTATAGACAGTGACTATACTACTTGGCCACGAAGAAAGATAAAAGTCAATGACAATTCTTTTATACTTATACCTGTCGAATTCAGGTGTTTTGTACTTAGAATTGAAATCATCCCATCTTCACCATCGTAGCTAATTGGTAGTTTGTTACTTGGCATTCGATTAATGATAAATTTTGCACATTTAGACGTGTTTTTTCATATTCAAAGCCATATATATTTTTGATACATTGATGTCTGGATTCTCTTAACGACCTCGGGATCAGAGCCCCAGGTGAAATCACACAAAGACAAGAGGTTGTGACCGGCCAGGAATCGAACCCTGGACGGCAAGCTTGTATAGACAGTGACTAAACCACTTACTTGGCCACGAAGAAAGATAAAAGTAAATGACAATTCTTCTGTACTTATACCTGTCGAATTCAGGTGTTTTGTACTTAGAATTGAAATCAACCCATCTTCGCAATCGTAGCTAATTGGTAGTTTGTTACTTGGCATTCGGTTAATGATAAATTTTGCACATTTAGACGTGTTTTTCATATTCAAATAAGCCATATATATTTTTGATACATTAATGTCTGGATTATCTTAACAACCTCGGGATCAGAGCCCCAGGCGAAATCGCACAAACCCAAGAGCTTGTGACCAGCCGGGAATCGAACCCTGGTCGGCAAGCTTGTATAGACAGTGACTAAACCACTTACTTGGCCACGAAGAAAGATAAAAGTCAATGACAATTCTTCCGTACTTATACCTGTCGGATTCAGGTGTTTTGTACTTAGAATTGAAATCAACTTCTGTACTTATACCTGTCGAATTCAGGTGTTTTGAACTTAGAATTGAAATCAACCCATCTTCACCATCGTAGCTAATTGGTAGTTTTTTACTTGGCATTCGATTAATGATAAATTTTGCACATTTAGATGTGTTTTTTCATATTCAAATAAGCCATATATATTTTTGATGCATTAATGTCTGGATTCTCTAAACGACCTCGGGATCAGAGCCCCAGGCGAAATCACACAAAGACAAGAGCTTGTGACCGGCCGGGAATCGAACCCTGGTCGGCAAGCTTGTATAGACAGTGACTAAACCACTTACTTGGCCACGAAGAAAGATAAAATTCAATGACAATTCTTCTGTACTTATACCTTTCAAATTCAGGTGTTTTGTACTTAGAATTGAAATCAACCCATCTTCACAATCGTAGCTAATTGGTTGTTTGTTACTTGGCATTCGATTAATGATAAATTTTGCACATTTAGACGTGTTTTTCATATTCAAATAAGCCATATATATTTTTGATACATTAATGTCTGGATTCTCTTAACGACCTCGGGATCAGAGCCCCAGGCGAAATCACACAAAGACAAGAGCTTGTGACCGGCCGGGAATCGAACCCTGATCGGCAAGCTTATATAGACAGTGACTAAACCACTTGGCCACGAAGAAAGATAAAAGTCAATGACAATTCTTCTGTACTTATACCTGTCGAATTCAGGTGTTTTGAACTTAGAATTGAAATCAACCCATCTTCACCATCGTAGCTAATTGGTAGTTTTTTACTTGGCATTCGATTAATGATAAATTTTGCACATTTAGATGTGTTTTTCATATTCAAATAAGCCATATATATTTTTGATGCATTAATGTCTGGATTCTCTAAACGACCTCGGGATCAGAGCCCCAGGCGAAATCACACAAAGACAAGAGCTTGTGACCAGCCGGGAATCGAACCCTGATCGGCAAGCTTATATAGACAGTGACTAAACCACTTGGCCACGAAGAAAGATAAAAGTCAATGACAATTCTTCTGTACTTGTACCTGTCGAATTCAGGTGTTTTGTACTTAGAATTGAAATCAACCCATCTTCACCATCGTAGCTAATTGGTAGATTGTTACTTGGCATTCGATTAATGATACATTTTGCACATTTAGATGTGCTTTTTCATATTCAAATAAGCCATATATATTTTTGATACATAGATGTCTGGATTCTCTTAACGACCTCGGGATCAGAGACCCAGGCGAAATCACGCAAAGACAAGAGCTGGTGACCGGCCGGGAATCGAATCCAGGACGGCAAGTTTGTATAGACAGTGACTAAACCACTTGGCCACGAAGAAAGATAAAAGTCAATGACAATTCTTCTATACTTATACCTGTCGAATTCAGGTGTTTTGTACTTAGAATTGAAATCAACCCATCTTCACCATCGTAGCTAATTGGTAGTTTGTCATTGACTTTTATCTTTCTTCGTGGCCAAGTGGTCTAGTCACTGTCTATACAAGCAACATGGAAAGGAGTGCAAACAAAGGTAAAAAAAATGTAATATGTAAAAAAAGAAATGCAAACGGGCAGGTCATGTAATGAGAATGACAGATTTTACAGTAGATGGACAAGAAGAATACTTGAACTGGTACAGAGTTTGCCAAAGAAGCGTGGGAATGAAGAAAAAGCAATAGATTGACGAACTACGAAAATGCGTGGGTATATTAAGGTATAAAAAAAAAATAGATATGTGGAAAAGGATGTCCTTACTCTTTGTCCCGCAGTGGACTAGGAACAGTTAAAATGTATACATATATATATATATATATATATATATATATATATATATATATATATATATATATATATATATATATATATATATATATATATATATATATATATATATATATGCATATATATATATATATATATACATATATAAATATATATATATATATATATATATATATTTATATATATATATATATATATATATATATATATATATATATATATATATATATATATATATATATATATATATATATATATATACATACATATTACATCGGCTATTGATTTATTCCGCGGGAAGCGGTTTCAATATGAATAATAGTACCAGAGTTATAATGTACATGTTTACTGCTTGGCTTTCAGAATATCTATTTCCATCATCAGAAGCTAAAAGTAGGATATATTGAATATGCGAAAACATAGTTTGATGAATATTTAAAACGGGAATTTAAAATGAACACACTAAAAACTTTGAAATAAAATAAAAAATACTTAAAACTATAAAATTGATCTAAATTCACAATAAATATCAGCGCTGGCGCTTTATTATTTATTGTGTGTTTAGATAAATTTTATAGTTTTAAGTTATTTTCATTTCATTTCAAAGTTTATAGTGTGTTCATTTTAAATTTCTGTTTTAAATATTTATCAAACCATGTTTTAACGTATTTGCACATTTAGACGTGTTTTTTAGGCTCTGATGATGGAAATATATTTTCTGAAAGCTAAGCAGTAAACATGTACATTATAACTCTGGTACTATTATTCATATATATATATATATATATATATATATATATATATATATATATATATATATATATATATATATATATATATATATATATATATATATATATATATATATATATATATATATATATATATATATATACATACATATATATATATATATATATATATATATATATATATATATATATATATATATATATACATACATATATATATATATATATATATATATGTATATATATATATGTATATATATATATATATATATATATATATATATATATATATATATATATATATATATATATATACATATATATATATATGTATATATATATATATATATATATATATATATATATATATATATATATATATATATATATATATATATATATATATATATATATGTATATATATATATATATATATATATATATATATATATATATATATATATATATATATATATATATATACATATATATATATGTATATATATATATATATATATATATATATATATATATATATATATGTATGTATATATATATATATATATATATATATATATATATATGTATATATATATATATATATATATATATATATATATATATATATATATATATATATATATATTTATATTATACTAGCCCTCGTGTCTGCGAACCAAACAGAAAATAGTATATATATTATGACTGGTAAGTTAATCAACCTCTCGAATTCCAAAGCTCACTTGTTTGCTTTTACATTAAAACTGTTACATTTCAAAATATGAATACACGAACTCTGAGACAATTAGATAACTCATAGACAGCATTATATTAAACACTGAATATCGAAAGGCCTCTTAAGTACACTCAAAATAAAACTGGTTAATTATTCTTAAGCAAGCAAACTTCCTGCGGTTCTTTAACAGGATACGAACGAATACTATTCTATACAATGGTGATTGGAATAATACACTCTTTACAAAAAATAAATATATTCTATAAAAATTACAACGCTTTGAAAGAATTTACAAAAAACAAGTAAATCACTGGAAATATTTAGTCTGAACAAAACTTAGATTAAGAAAAAAAAAATTTTTGATCTGAAAATTATATAACAACTTGACTTTAAATGTTAAATCTGAATAAACCTTATGAAACTATACAATCACTTGTTTCACTTGAAATTAAATTTGAATACAATATTTAAGCTTGGTACTTAATGAAAATAGATAACCAGATCCTAATACAAAATCTTTTCTCGTTATTACACGACCATTTACAAAAACATTACATAATGCCAACACTCACCACAACACCATGAATTAAAAATCACTTGCCAAATTTACAGCAACGTTCTAACTCACTACACACGATATATGCCAGAGCACAAAATCATTTTGGAGAGGACACACTATAGGTACTGAACACTTTTAAAACAATACTCTGAGTTGAGAGAGAAGGGAAGATGGCTGTCTTAAGGCTGGAAATCTCTATCTCTGTAACCCTGGGGTTGCCTTATATAAGAGAATTAGCTACTTCCAGAAAATTCCAAATAGTTTTGGAAGCATTGGGATTGGTCTAAGGTGTCAGAGTTACCAAGTATTACTCTCTCAAATGTGTATCCGCTCAACAGGGAGACGAACTCTCTTAGTCAGTTAGCTCAACTCACCCTTTGTCCCCGAAATAAAAAAAAAAAGATAAAATCCTATCACTAGGTTTTTCGTGAATTTTCCAAAGCACATGGCAACTAAACCAATTGTGTATATCCTCACATATATGACGCAATACCTCATAAAAATATAAAGGAACAAAATATAAGCTCTTGTTCATATTTCATATGGTCACATAACAATCTCAAACAGTGTACGTAAGACTTCGTAACAAAATATGTGAAATAATAAGTCAATTCTTGAAAATAATGTAAATTTACATATACTAACTTGAATAAAGAATACAGTGAAATTAACGTCAAAGGTCTTACGTAATTTACATAAAAAACTCATATCTATATGTGAAGAACTCATCTCAAGAGCTGGCTAACCTCTTTTCAATGCACAAATAAAATGTAAATAAAATCATTATGAAACTAATGTATTTACTCTATACTAGACCCGCTTCTTAAGATAGCTCCCCCAAAAGAAGATTATTTATTCCGGGCCGGAATCCATCAATTCAGCCCGAGATAAATAATCTACACCCGCATTATCTTTAGCTGATATATGCTTTACCTTAATACAATATGGTTGCAAACATAATTACCACCTAGTTAACCTTTGATTTTTATTTTTCATCTTATTCACAAAAGTTAAAGGATTATGATCCGAATACACTGTAATCTCTTCAATTTGTAGTCAATTCACACAGATCTTGAACTTGTTTATTGCTGTGACTAATACTAGTAGTTCCTTTTCAACTGTCAAGTAGGCTCGCTGATGTTTCTTCAGCTTCAACAACATGAAACAAACAGGATGAAGAATTTTTTTCTCGTTTTCTTGCAATAAGACAGCTCCAATCCTGTTATCTTACGCATCCACTTGGAAAAGTCTTGTCGAATTCAGGTGCTCCCAGTATCGGTTTTGAAGTTAATATGGCTTTTATCCTGTCAAAGGATTCCTGGTGCTCGCTGGTTCAAAAACAGTTTTTCTTGCGGCTAGTCAAATCCGTCAAGGGAGCGACAACAGCCTAAATGTTCGGGCAAAAAGTCGGTAGAATCCTGCCATCCCTAAAAATCATTGTAACTTCTTCCTCGTTGTGGGGGGGGGGGATGATGCTTTCCTTATTCCCTCGACATTAGCAGCTACCGAGGCAATTCGTGCTCTTCCTACTTTAAATCCAAAAATACCAAACTGTTGCCTTTCCAAATTCGCTCTTCTCCAGGATAATCGTCAGGTATGCTCCTCACAGCTTTTGAAATACTTTCTTCAGGATTTGGAGATGTTCTTCCCAGGTCGATGAATATACTGCAATATTGTCAAGATATATACCTACTCCTTCAATCAATCCTAGAAGGTTATGCATTGTCGTCCAAAGGAATTTGATAATAGCCTTTTAACAGGTTGAACCTCGCTTGTCTGATATTGTCGAGAAGTTGTTCGATGAGCGGCATTGGATAATTATCGACCAAACTGATCGAGTTTAACTTTCAGTAGTCCGTACATTTCCTAAAAGATCCGTCCATTTTTTTCACGAGCAAGCATGGAGAACTATAAGGGCTAGAACTTGGTTTAGCTAATACGTTTTGTAACAAATAGTCCACTTATTTTCCCATGACTTCTCGGTGATACAGCGACAGTCGATAGGCAGGTTGTTTAAACGGTCTTTCCGTTGTTTTGAGGTGTATCTCATGCTTCGTCAGGTTGGTTCGTTTCGAGACAATTTCAGGGAAACTTCTAATTAATCGACCTAATTCGTCTTGTTGCTCCTGGTTCAAATAAGTTAATTTATCTCCCATATTCTGAATGATAGACGAATTATTCACTTTACTTACTGCCCCTACCTCATATCCGTCGTCATCTTCCGTGGTTAGTATGGTTTGCGCCATACATACTTGTGAAGCTTCGGTCTCGTTTTCGCTCAAATGGGGTTTCAGTAGATTGACATGTACTTTCCTTTTACTTTTCCTCCATCCTGAGGTTTCGATAATGTAGATCAGGTTACTGATCATTTTCAAAATCTTGAATGATCCAAGAAATTTGTTGGTGAGTGGGAATCTCCCTATTGGCAGGAAAACTAATACCTTTTGTCCTATCGAAAACTGTCTGTCCATTCTTTTCATATCGAATCTTTTCTTTATTTTTTCTTGACTCCTCTTAAGGTTTACTAGGGAGAATTTCCTTATCCTGCTGATCCTTTTCCTTATATTCTTGACATATTCTCCATCCATTTCCTCTCGGTCCTTCCATTTTCTACTAACATTTCAATCGGTCCTTGTACTTCTTGTCCAAATACCGTTTCATTTGGGCTACATCCCAAGCTTTCTTGATAAGCATTACATACCTCGAATAAAATCATTGGTAGTCACATGTCCCATTCATTCCCCGTTTCATTGTAGAACTTTGTTAACATACTTTTTAATGTTTGATGAAACCTTCCTAATGTACCTCGGGCCTCCAGATGATAAGCAGTTGATAGTTGTTGTTTTACATCCAACAGTGTCATTATTTCCATAAATAATTTTGACGTTAAGTTCGTTCCGCGGTCACTTTGAACGATTTCGGGTATTCCAAACTTAGTAAGAAAGGCTAGTAACTTCTCGGCCATTATTTGGCACAGGTGTTCCTGACGGGTATGGCTTCTGAGTATCTCGTTACTGGACACATCAAGGTTAACATATATTCGTGACATTTTTTCATCCTTAGTAAAGTTCCCACAATGTCAATCATGACCTTGCTGAAGGGTTCTCATTGCACTTCTATCGAGTGTAAGGGAGCTTTCTTAAGTTGCTCGTTCAGCTTTCCAGCCATTTGATATATGTGACATGCACGGCAAAACTGGCTCACGTCCTTATGCATGCCAGGGCAGAATAAGTGTTTCATTATCTTCTCCGTCATCTTCCTTATCCACATATGTCCCGTTTCGTGCGCTATTGCGATCAACTGTCTTCTCAACGGTGGGGGAATTAATATCTGCCGATATATCCCCCATTCAGCATTCCCAGGGATATCGGCTGGTCTATGCTTCCTCATAAGCAACCCATCCTTAATATATTAACAGGTCGGATACTTCTGTGCCTACGTTTTGTCCACCACACGGTACAATAACTCAATTAACGTTGCATCCTTCCATTGCAATCCTATCATCCTTTTCTTACTCAGTTGTCCTACTTCTAATGCTGAATTTTCTATTTCTTCCAGGTCCATTTCAACTTTATTTTTTTTCCACTCGTCTGCCGTTCCTCTTCGCTCGGGCTTACTCAGGAGTTCTCCTCTTGCGTACCATCAAGGGAATCCTCTTCTTCGGAAAACAAATCCAAGTTCACCGCTCCTTTGATTTCTTTTTCTTCTTCAGCAGCAACTTTCTTCTTCATACTCCTACTCGTAGCACAACTAGGAAACAGACACAGGTAATCCTTCTCGATTTCAGTCGTAGGACTACACTTCAAAGGTTTCTCCGTTACAATGGGACAAGGCACGAACGGCGCTCCACCAACCTCATTACCCAGCAGGATATCTACTCCTTCGACAGCCAATGAATCCTTTACCACAAAATCAAAATTACCTGCTACCAATACATGACAGTTTCAAACGGCAAAAAGGGGTGACCTCCTCACCTCCTAATCTCTTTTAAATAATTGAGTCTCCTGTGAGAGACTGTTCCACCAACGGGAGTACTCCTCGTACCACCAGACTATGGTTGCAGCCTATGCCACGCAATATTCTGAGTGGGGTTTCCTCCCTCCCGTCAATTTTTGCTAACATACCTTCATAAATATATAGTTTAAAGGCATCCCCGATTTTTGGGTTCATCCTGTTCGTCATGTAAAAGTTGGCTATTATGTTTTCCTCTTCGTCCTTTCCCGATTGCTTTTTCGTCTTCGTATTTTGTGAGGTCAAATTGTTCTTAATCCCTTGGGCGACTGCTTTCGGATGGTTGAACTACATTCCTTACAGGTATGGCCTCTTTTGCCACACTTAAAACAGACAATATCAACATTCTTCACGTCTTTCACGATACTTGAAAGAGGACGATTCAACTAAGGTTGTTGTGGCACCATCGTATTTTGCTTAGGGACCGTACCAGTGCTACTTCTGCTTTAACTGTTGAACTTGTTCACGTAGTTATTACTGAACTGGTTTCCATGGTTCGGCTTATACTTGACACTTGGTCGGAACGACGGTCGAAATTTTATGCCCGAGGAGGTTTTACAACTGAAAATATTATAATCTTTACTCAGTGAAGCGGCTTTATATAGTTTCTTCACCTCTCTCTCTCTCAAGTACGTTCGAATATGTTCATGAGTTCCTCGTAGATACTGCTCTAGTATTATCAATTCTTCTAAATCAGCCATCTCCCTCACATTAACAGCCACTGTCCATCTCTTAAAACATCATCGCACCTTATAAGCGTAATCCAGGTAAGTCATTTTCTCGTCCTTCCTCAAACTTCTGAATTTTTCATCATAATATTCAGAGGTCATATGATACACTTGCAACACGCTCCTCTTCACTTCTCGATACTCCTTCCTCTGGTCCGGAGATAAGGATAAGTAAGCACTGTGGCCCTTCCCAAAGAGCACACTCTGCAAAAACAGACCATTTATCTTCTGGCCATTTCATAGTCGCTGCGGCCGTTTCAAGATGATCGAAGAACTCATCTGGAGCCTCTTCTGTTAACCTTGGAATTAACCTCTGGGCTTGCGACACATTAAATACTGATTGTGCTTAGCAGGGGCCACCTCTATCTGCGTTGTCAACTGTGCACGGGCCTTCAACAGCTCCAACTCCCTTACACGTCATTTTTCTATTCTCTCTTCTTCTCACCTTGCTTTAATTTCTTTTGCACGTCATCTTTCTTCTCTCTCTTCTTCTTCCTGTCTTCTCTCTTTTTCTTCTCGTCTTACGATTTCCCTTGCTTCTATTTCTCTCTCGTGTCTTGCAAGCTCTAGGGCTTCTTCTCGTTCTTCTTCCATTAGCCTCGCACGTGCTTCTTCTCTCTCTTCTTCTTCTTATCTTCCTTCTCTTTCTTCTCGTTCTGCCATCATCTTCAACTTAAGCAAATTCTCCTCCACTGCATTCTGTTGAATCTCAGCCTCAACATCCCTATCTGCTTACATGCCTTCAGTTTGATGGTCAACCAGTCTTTGCTTCATTAAAAATTTTCTTCCTCAGCTTCCTTCAACAGTTCAAGAGCTGCCACAATATTCTCTTCCGACAACTTTCCCGAGTTTATCAACGCTTCTAAGGCTAGACACCTGGTTTGGTCTTTAATCATCTCACTCGCTGCATGGCCGAATCATGCCATTAAGATAGAGAGCCACTGACCTTCTGACAATTCCTGAACACTTGTGTTATTCAAAAACTCTTGTATATTAACCCTGGATAGGTACGATGGGTCGTTTGCGACCCCGAGCGTCAAAAAAAAACAGGTTTTTCTCACGTGACTCACCCCCGTGACTGAGTTTGTGGGTGATCGACCTGCAGGAGGTGTCTCCCCTACACGCTCTAGTAGTGTCCAGATGTGCATTGCTGTAGCTGTACTCCTTCCCCGATTTCTGAGACGCGTCGGGGTCGAGCGCGACCGAGTTTACCCTTCTAAGGTAGTTTGCATAATTATCAAAGTTATTACGTATTATGAAATTGTCGTAGAATGGTGCAACTTGTATAGGTTATCAGTTGTGGAAAGTCTTGGTGGATTGTTTGGCTACCATGTGCATGATTTTTTTTTTAGTTAAAATGTCGTTCATCACCACGAGGACCATTTTACCGCGAGTGCCCCTTTTTCATTTTTTTTTCATTTTTTTGCCAAGTCATTTTTCCGTAAGATATTGCCAAATAGGGTCGTAAAACTTTTGCTTGTTTAGTGTTGGAAAGTGTGTCTAGATGATCTGGCTACCCATGCATGACTTTGTTTTTGTCAGATACGACGTAGTTATTGGTATATTGGGTATTTAACTGCGGTTACCAATTTCTGTTTTTTTTTCAATATTTGTAAAAATTACTACGTAGTAAGGAATTGCCGTATATTATTCATTTTTTTTTTCATGTTTATGTGTTAGAAAGTGTGCCTTGATGGTTGGGCTAACACGTGCATGTCTTTTTTTTTATCTGAGATGCCGTATATTAGAATGTCGGGCATTTTACCACGAGTGTCCCTTTTTCATTTTTTTTCATTTTTTTGCCAAGTCATTTTTCCGTAAGATATTGCGAAATAGTGTCGTAAAACTTTTGCTTTTTTAGTGTTGGAAAGTGTGTCTAGATGATCTGGCTACCCATGCGTGATTTTGTTTTTGTCAGATACGACGTAGTTATTGGTATATTGGGTATTTAACTGCGGTTGCCAATTTCTGTTTTTTTTTTCAATATTTGTAAAAATTTACTACGTAGTAAGGAATTGCCGTATATTATTGATTTTTTTTTCATGTTTATGTGTTAGAAAGTGTGCCTTGATGGTTGGGCTAACACGTGCATGTCTTTTTTTTTTTTTATCTGAGATGCCGTATATTAGAATGTTGGGCATTTTTCCGTGAGTGCCCCTTTTTATTTGTTTTGCATTTTTTTGCTTAGTCATGTTACCGTAAGGAATTGGCAAGTAGTGTCGCAAAACTTATATTTTTATAGTGTTGGAAAGTGTTTCTAGATGATCTGGCTACCCATGCCTATTTTTTTTTTTAGCCAGATATGGCGTATATATAAGTATGTGTTCGATTTTCCTGTGATTGCCATTTTTTCGTTTTTTCCCATTTCTTTCAAAATTACTACGTACTAAGGAACTATCACAGAGTAATATTTCATTTATATGTTTATTTGTCGGAAAATGTGCCTTGATGGTTTGCCTAGCACGTGGCTGAAATTCTTTTTTCTGAAATGCCGTATATTAGAATGGCCATTTTTCCACGAGTGCCCATTTTTATTTGTTTTGCATTTTTTTGCTTAGTCATGTTACCGTAAGGAATTGGCAAGTAGTGTCGCAAAACTTATAATTTTATAGTGTTGGAAAGTGTTTCTAGATGATCTGGCTACCCATGCCTATCTTCTTTTTTTAGCCAGATATGGCGTATATATAGGTATGTGTTCGATTTTCCTGTGATTGCCATTTTTTTGTTTTTTCCCATTTCTTTCAAAATTACTACGTACTAAGGAACTATCACAGAGTAATTATTCATTTAGATGTTTATTTGTCGGAAAATGTGCCTTGATGATTTGCCTAGCACGTGGCTGAATTTTTTTTTTCTGAAATGCCGTATATTAGAATGTTAGCCATTTTTCCGCGAGTGCCCCTTTTTATTTGTTTTGCATTTTTTTGCTTAGTCATGTTACCGTAAGGAATTGGCAAGTAGTGTCGCAAAACTTATATTTTTATAGTGTTGGAAAGTGTTTCTAGATGATCTGGCTACCCATGCCTATCTTTTTTTTAGCCAGATATGGCGTATATATAGGTATGTGTTCGATTTTCCGGTGATTGCCATTTTTTCGTTTTTTCCCAATTCTTTCAAAATTACTACGTACTAAGGAACTATCACAGAGTAATGATTCCTCTAGATGTTTATTTGTTGGAAAATTTTGTTTACTTTTTTTTTGATTGAATATCATCAAATTTTTTTAGCTAAAATATTATATTGTTTTACATTTTTTTTTTTTTTCGATTTTATTTCCCTTCAAAAAAATTTTTTTGGGTCAGAATTTTAATTTTATAGTCGTAAAATAATCGTCAATTATCCAGCAACCCACCATACAATTTTTATGCATATCCAATAATAATTAGATTAGTAAATAACACCTTGAAATTGACAT
>NC_090740.1:59007982-59022982 GCF_036898095.1 Palaemon carinicauda
TTTATGTTTTTATGTCACCCTGGTGACACTTCACTATACATGTTGCACTGTAAGGTGTCAACACGCACACCCAGTACGTGACAGTTCCAATCAATTCACTGTTCCACGCAGCACTAAGCGACAGGTTTTAGTACACTACCTGCCGCCAACATATATCTTTTTAACTCTTGCACTTGCTTCGCGTCGTGTTTGAAAAACACTCTGGATGACTTCCATCCAGTATTCGAGCGAAGACGCTCAAAATCCATGTATTGGAAAAAATTCAATGACGAAGCAATCTTTCTAGGATCGTGACCTGAGGGTGTACTGTCAGGTTTAGAGACAAGTTTGAACCTGATGTTTCTCCTTTGAAGAGCTGTCCTCCCCTGAAGTCTGAAGTTCTATGAAGATAGACCTTTAGGCACTCCACTGGACACAGCGAGACATCTTCCTTCAGAGGGCAGATTCTCCAGGGACCCCACCTTTTGGTAGGTAGCTCATTCTTGGCGAGGAACGATGGGTCAGGGAAAAGATTCCGTTCTCCCCCTTCTGTGTACTGAATACTGCCCTCATCCCGAAAAAGGGCCACTATTTCACTCACTCTGGCCCCCGAGGCTAGAGCAAACAAGAATATAACATTTTGAGTCAAATCTTTCAGAGACCAGTCCTCATTGTTCACTGTTGATGCAAAGTGAAGAACCTTATCCCGGGACCATGAGATGGGCCTCGGAGGAGCTGCAGGCTTAAGTCTAGCCCAAGCCTTAGGGATCTTGTTAAAAATTTTGTTGGAAAAGTCTACTTGGAAGGTGTACAGCAAAGGCCTAGCCAAGGCCGATTTACACGTTGTTATCGTGTTGGCTGCTAAACCTTGTTCGTGAAGGTAAAAAAAAAAGGATAAACAGAAATCTGTTGAGATCTCTTTTAGTTTCTTTGCCTTGACATAAGCAACCCATTTCTTCCAAGACGACTCATATTGTCTTCTGGTAGATTTAGACTTATATTCTTCTAAAAAGTCTATACTGTCTCTCGAAATCCCAAACCTTTTCTTAACTGCTAAGGAGAGAAAATCATGAGATGATGGTTTTGGGTTTTCCATGATGAAGCGAAGACAGTCGACTTCTGTACTTTTTGAGTCAGAACTGGGTCCGGCAACGGAACCAGCCTCAGCTGCAATTCCAATACTAGAGGGAACCAGTTGCTCATCGGCCACTTCGGAGCCACTAGATCTGCTATTCCCTGAAAGGATCTCAGCTTGTTGCGGACCTTCAACAGGAGGTTGGTTGGAGGGAACAGGTAAATCCTGGTCCATCTGTTCCAGTCGAGGGACATGGCGTCCACTGCTTCCGCTAGAGGGTCCTCGTATGGGGCCACACAACGAGGTAGCTTCTTGTTGTCGCTCGTCGTGAAGAAGTCGATCTGCAGTTCTGAGACTTGACGTAAGATGAAGGAGAATGATCCTGCGTCTAGGGATCATTCTGACTTTATCGGTGTGAGTCTGGCTAGAGCGTCCGCTGTCACATTGCAGAACCCTTGAAAGTGAACTGCTGATAAGTGCCATCTCTTCTTTTCCGCCAAGCGGAAGATGGCCAACATCACATGGTTGATTTGGGGTGATCTCGAACCTTGACGATTTAGATATCTCATTATCACCTCGCTGTCTAGAATCAGTCTTATGTGGACTGAACGGCGAGGGGACAATTTCTTCAGGGTGAGAAATACTGCCATGGCCTCCAGAATGTTGATGTGGAAGGTCTTGAATAGAGCAGACCAAGTCCCTTGGACTTTCCGTTGGTGAGAGTGACCTCACCATCCATCATTTGATGCGTCTGTGTGTATGATGACTGAAGGTGGAGGTGGATGCAAAGTTACCGATTTCTTCAGGCTCTTGGTCTTCGACCATGGCTTGAGAAGTGATCGTAGTCGAGTCGGTATTGGTCTTCTTAGATCTCTTCGAGCGTTTGATGCGTATCTTCTCCAGACTCCTAATGCATCCTTTAATTGTCCTCTTAGCACCGGGTCTGTCACTGATGCGAACTGAAGGGAGCCCAGCAATCTCTCCTGTTGATGTCTTGATATCCAGTCAGATTTCAGAAGTCTCTTGACAGATCCCGCTATCTCTCTCCTCTTCTTTGATGGAATGGAGAGGCGGTGTGACTGTAAGTTCCAATGTATTCCCAGTCATTGAAACTCCTGAGGTGCAGATAGTCGAGACTTTTTGAAGTTGATTTTGAATCCCAGATGTTCCAGGAACTAGATCACTTTCTTGGATGCTTGCATGCATTCCGTCTCGGATGCTGCACACACCATCCAATCGTCCAGGTAGGCTACCACCTGGACACCTTCTAGGCATGGTTGTTGAACAACTGCATCTGCAAGCTTTGTGAAGATCCTTGGGGCTATGTTTAGCCCGAAGGGCATGGCTCTGAAGACATAGTTCTTCTGTAGCCTGAATCCTAGGTAGGAGGAAAGTTGGCAATTGATTGGAATGTGCCAATAGGCATCTGCCATGTCTATGGAGACTGTGTACGCCCTTTTGGGCAGCAGGGTCCTTATGTGTTGAAGGGTCAACATCCTGAACTTGTAGTTTACTATGAACTTGTTGACTGGCGACAAGTCCAGAACGACTCTGAGTTTGTCTGAGTCCTTCTTGAGAACACAAAACAGCCGTCTTTGGAATTTGATGGACTTTGCCCTCCTTATTACCCTTTTGCTCAAGAGTTCCCGGGTATATTCTTCCAGAACGGGGGTGGAGTGTTGGAAGAATTGAAGAAATGATGATGGAGCTATCTTCCAGCTCCAACCTAGTCTGTTCTTGATCAGGCTGTGGGCCCAGGGATCGAAGCTCCAGCGATCCCGAAATGAGTGGAGTCTTCCTCCTACCGGAAGCATATCATTGCTTTGGTTGACCGGAGGACTTGCCTCCTTGACCGCGCCCTCCCCTACTTCCTCTTCCTCTTGAGGGGTGTCTAGAGGAACCTCTATATGACCCTCTACTTTTAGGGCGAAAGGTAATGGTCTGCCTCTCATAATCGGGAGTAAAGGCTGGTGACTGGGTCACCACCTGCTGGGGTACCATCTGGTAGGTGAGTTGGGGTTGTGCCATCATCTGGGGCACTGCGGTCAGGGGAAGTTGTTGTTGTTGTTGTTGTTGTGTAGCGGGACGAGAGGGCAACCTTGCCCTCTTTGTCATCCTTTTAGGTTGGGGACCCTCATCCTGGGAAGACTTTCTCTTTGACGACAGGCCCCACTTCTGGAGAAGATTCCTATTCTCTGTGGCAGCCTTGTTGACTATTTCCTTGACCACTTCACTCGGGAAGAGGTCCTTTCTCCAGTTATTGGAAGATATCAACTTCCTGGGTTCGTGCCTCACCGCAGCCGAAGTAAACACAAACTCCCTACAAGCCCTTCTGGCCCTAACGAAGCCATACAGGTCCTTGGTTAGTGTTGCCAAGTGTGTCTTGGCCACAACCATAAACATATCTTGGTTTTTATGGTCGCTTGTCATTGCCTCCAAGGTGGTCTGGAGGGATAGAGATGCAGCAAGCCTTTCTTTTGTCTCTTGCTCTCTGCGCAAGAGGAAATCAGACAACTTAGGCAGGTTCTCACCGAACTGGCGTCCAGCAATATCCGCCTCCAACTTCCCGACTGAGAAGGTAAGATGTATTTCCTTCCAATCTTTATGGTCTGTAGGCAAAGCTAGGGATAAGGGTCTACACTACTCAAGTGTAGGACAAGGTTTCCCTGCTTCTACTGCCTTCATTACAGCCTTGAAACCTTTTTCCATAAAGGGAAAGACCCAAGTAGTTGGAGCTAGAAAGGAAAGGTGTTTCCTACTCAGGGCCTGATCTTTTGCATGGTCAAGCACTATGACCTCTTTCGGCTCTGTCTCCTCCTTCGACACAGGTTCCGCCTTCAGACAGACGAAGCAGTCTGGATAAGACTCAAAGCTAGGCCAAAAGTCAACATCCTCGATGAGGATGGATCTTAGCTTTTCTGACATAAATATTTTCCCATTTGTCATAGGCATGTACTCTGCATACCTCCACGGGTTCATGTCAGAACATGAAGGAAGGTCCTTCACGTTGAGTCTTTTGTGAGACCCACGGGACGCTGCAAGCTGATGTATCTCCTTCCTCAATGCAGCTTCCCTTTCTTCACTCTGCTTTTTAAACCTGTCCATCATTGACATGAGGGTAGACAGAGTCTTCCCCATCTCATCAGATGGAGGAGCAGAGGACTTAAAGGGCACTGGTTCTGGGGCTGGAACCGACGAAACAGAAACTGATTCGACTTCATCCTCCTCAGTAACAGGAGACAAAGTAGACTCCTCTTCCTGACCTCCTGCAAGAAGGTCCTTTTCAGTGTCTTCTGACACCTCTGACATCCACTCGTCTAGATGGATGTCCTTCATCGCATCCGAGACATCCGTATCTACGGAAATCTGGACGCAAGGGATCTCAGGGCGAGACTGTGGTATGATGGCATCCGCAGATGCCTTAGGAAAAAGATAGGCCCGCATCTGTTCACTCGGAAGGTAAGACCCCATGGCGTTCTTCTGGAAGCCACAAACCCATCTACGCAACGTACTCCGTGCTGCATCCCTTGACTCCGTTGTCTTGGGGTCATCAAAGGCCTCAGTAACCAAGGCTTTGCAAACGTTACATACCTGGGGATCCCAATACTTAAGAGGTCCCTTAGTGATGGAACAGCGGACGTTGCAGAAGACGCTGCAGCACTTAGGGTGGTCCTCCTGTAAAGAGAGGAAAACAAAATGAGTATACGGTAGTTCATCTCACTTGATAAACTATAAAAATATTATTAATAATAATTTGTCATTTTATTGCATATAGCTTAGGATAGGTAAGCTAGAAATTAATTAGGAAAGACACATACATGTGTTTCCTGCCCGGCCAATTGCTGTGACCTCCCTCAAAATTGAAGCCTAGGGTTATCCTATGTGGGAAGCCCTTTGGAAGAGTTCTACCCTGTAAGGATAGATAAGTGTAACTTAATACCAGCTTCCAAAAGGTTCAATATTGAAGGTCATTTGTAACTGATCATCTATCAGTGTATAGAAAGAAATTTTCTTTCCTTATATAGTATTGTTTCAACAATACACTGCGCATGGACACACAGAGTTTGTTGGAAAATTTAACTACTGTATATTTATACTACAGTGTTCTGTTTACTGTATGATCTATACTGCAAATATACTGGCTACTGTATAGTCATATACTGTAGATCTAGCCGGCATGTTGTCGGTAAGGCTAGCACCTGGGGCATAGTTCAGCCAGCGCATTGCTGGCTGTAATGGTTGCCGGCTGCCCGCCGGTTGCCGGTGGATCGCCGGCCACCGGCAGGTCACCGGCTTTCGGCACACTAGTCCAGCCGGCGTCTTGTCGATTAGGATAGTAGCCGGCAGTCTGAACCCGGCCGGCCTTGCCGGCCAAGTCAGCTGGCGCACAAGTCCAGCCAACCTTTTGCTGGCTAGGGTAGTGGCCGGCAGCTGCCGGTTAGGTTAGTCCCCGGCGGTACTAGCCAATAGAGAGAGGAAAAGCAAGGAGTGAAGGATAATGTAAGAGCTCTTCCTTACTGCCTTCTCCCAGAATGAGGGTTCAAATGGAAGGGGAGAGTATATCTTTCAGGCTTCCATCCATCCACAACCATTGCCGGTCTCTGCCGGCCATAGGTTTCTGAAAGGAAGTCCAAGAGAGGACTGAAGAACACTCTACAGTAAAATGATCCTCTTCCGGCAGCCAGCCCAGCCAGCACAGCGCTCCCGGAGCCTTGCGTCCATAAGGGAAAGCAGAGCGACTAGGCCACTCCACGCAGAGGCCCAAGCCGGCCCTACAACCTGTCGGCAAGCGGTGAGATTGTAGGAAAACCGCCAAAGATTTGTGATGGCTAGGCCATCACTAAAGGACAGATGGGAGTGGGGAGAAGGTCCTATATGAGGTGTGGAAGGAGCTGGCAGGGTTGCCAGTCCTACCACACCTTAAAGAAACTGTTCCATTATCGGTGCCAGCCTAGGTGGCAGAAAAATGTCTATTCTTCAGCCTAGGGTCTGCAAGCACAGGACTAATCAACTAGACCACAGGGAGAAGGTAGCAATATCATATAAGGCCTTCATGTGTGGTCTAGGGAGGTCTAACCTCCTATGCCAGCAGCTTAACCCGACAGGGGAATGTCTATTCACCCTGCCCGCTAGCTGCCGACACAAGACTATCTACTCTGAGGTTCTGACCACAACCCAAAACCTGACATCTGCGGTTACGGGGAAGGGACAGAAAACCCTAGCCTACTCCTGCCTGAACGACAACTCGAGGCATGACTGACTAGGGTTGTAGCCTAAGGCTAAACTCAGAGGGAAGGAGGGATTACCCTTAAATCTCCACTGGAGACAAGTATCACTTTATATAATAATTCTGAGATATATCTATCTCTGCCTGAATTGATAAAACGATACGCGAGGGTAACCGGGGAACATGTATGAAAGTATACTAAAGCCACTAGGCTAGTAGCCCAGTGGCTGCGAGAATCGACTACCTAAATCACTGAAACTCTCTCATATACTATCTTTAGAAGAGGATATTATTATGCAATCAATATAAATTACATGTATAAATTGCCTAAAAAGTGTCATTTAATTTTAAAACACTAGGAATGTCTATTATATCATGCATGAAAGTAAACTGAAACGCCTAGGCTAAGAAGCCTAGCGTAAACAAGGTTCGGTTACCTAAATCGCCGAAACTATTACGAATACTATCGGCATAATATAAATAACTCCTAGCAATGAAGAATAAATAGCTAACATTATTTTATGCTATTTATACCGGGAAAAGTCGTTCTGGCTAACTAAATAACTCATGCGTTACGAATGACAGCGCCCATGACACCTCCGGTTCAGGCAACAGCTCTTCCATAAGTTAATTTAACTTGATTTAATTTCACAAAGAGCTAACATTTATACAATGTAAAGATCAAATACTCAACTTTCCAGAGGCAGAAGAGGCTGGAGATTGCATGATAAATCCAAAATAATCCAATAATGAGAGAGCAACCGGGAAAATCACCAAGCGAGTTCGCTACAGATAAAGGAATAAACATGGCGGTGGTGATGGCGCCATCTAGATACTCAAATAGTAACGGAGGAAGGGTACCTTATTAACGGCTCCCCATCGTTTTTTGCCACTTTCCCCCTCGAAGCGTAACGCTATTCGAGGTGAAGATTGCTATATGGCATGTCAAGAATACGTCCTCTGATATTATGCGATGTCCCTAAAGGGAAACTTTACGGATATTCGCGCCAGGAGTTAGAATTCTGGGGACCTTAAGGTAAATTCTCTGGGAATGTCACTGTAGTCAAATATACCCTAGGAAGCCACTTAAAGGAACCGAAGCTAATTAAAGGAACCTTCCATCAGGACGACATGGCCTGAGCCCAAATATATATATATATATATATATATATATATATATATATATATATATATATATATATATATATATATATATATAAATATATATATATATATATATATATATATATATATATATATATATATAAATATATATATATATATATATATATATATATATATATATATATATATATATATATATATATATATATATATATATATATGTATATATATATATATATATATATATATATATATATATATATATGTATATATATATATATATATATATATATATATATATATATCATCATTATTATCTCTTCCTACGCCTATTGACACAAAGGGCCTTGGTTAAATCTCGCCAGTCGTCTCTATCTTGAGCTTTTAATTCAATACTTCTCCATTCATCATCTCCTACTTCACACTTCATAGTCCTCAACTATGTAGGCCTAGGTATTCCAACTCTTTTGGTAACTTGTGGTGTCCAGCTGAATGTTGGTGAACTAATCTCTCTTGGGGAGTGCGAAGAGCATGCCCAAACCATCTCCAGCTACCTCTCATCATGATCTCATCCACATATCGTACTTGAGTAATCTTTCTTATAGTTTCATATCTAATCTTGTCCTGCCATTTAACTCCTAATATCCATTGAAGATTGTTTAATTGTCATACCATGACTCATGTTCATAGAATAACACCGATATCACTAAACTGATATATAGTTTGATTTTAATATGTAATTTTAGGCGATTTGATTTACAAGTTTTACTTAACCTAGCTATTGTCTGATTTTCTTTTTTTCAATCGTTCACTAAACTCTAATACTAAAAACTTTGTATTAAGGATCATAGTTCCTAAATATTTAAATGATTTTAACTCATCCATCCTTTCTCCTTTCATTGTTATTTTATCTTCAATTGCCTACTCGGTTCTCATCATCTCAGTCTTTCTTATATCTATCTTGAACTCAACCTCATGTGATATTTCATGCATTCTGGTGAGCAAGCATTGCAAATCCAGTGTGTTCTGTTAACAAGGATAGCATCATCAGCACACACTAGGTCAGCTAATTTCCTATCACAAATCCAGTCCAATCCTTCTCCACCATCCCCGATTGTTCTATGCATTACAAAGTCCATGGGGAGGATAAACAATATAGGTGACAACACATTCCCTTGGAGTACTCCGCTGTTCACTGGAAATTCATTTGATAAGACCCCATTAACATTAACTTTGCACTTGCTATGCTCATGAACAGACTTAATCAAATCCACATATTTAAGAGGAATTCCATAATAACGCAGGACTCTCCACAAAATTAGCCCGTACACACTATCAAAGGCTTTTTCATAGACCACAAATCCCATCAAAAATGGATTTCTATATTTTATGCAAAGCTGTAGAACATGTCTCAAAATGAAAATATGATCAGCGCATGACAAGCTAAACCGAGTTAGAATTCAGAGTATGAACCATGTAAGAAGATGTAAAGTAATGACACAATGCAGTGTGCCTCATGACCCATTCAATATATTTAGATATAACGAGATATTACAATTTAGAAAAAAAGATCAACATATTTTGAGTATATTATACATACATACATACATATATATATATATATATATATATATATATATATATATATATATATATATATATATATATATATATATATATATATATATATATATATATATATATATATATATATATACACGAGATGACATCACCAGAATTATCAAGAGAGCAGAGTAAACAAACTGCACGATCGATCCTATGCCAATATCTTAAGTAATTGGAGAGAGAGACTTTTCTAATCTAGCCGAAATAATAATGAGAAAAACAAATGCATGTATGAATGTAAGTTTCCTAATTCTGAGAAAATGGCTATAGTCACACCAGTTCTGAAAAATACACTGGACTACCAGGAATTAAGCTCATATACACCTATTTCAAATCTATCCTGTCTTAAAAGTGCTTGAATATGTAATTCTTGAACAACTAGTCAGTCACCTGGAAGTAATAGAAGCTTTGCCTGACAACCAATCTGCTTACAGAAAACTATACTCTACGGGGACAGCCATCTACTCTGTTGTAAATGATATGCTAGAAATGATGGATGAAAATATATGTGATATCTTAATACAGCTAGATTTCAGTGCTACTTTTGATACAGTGGTATATGAACTGCTACCAAATGATCTACGTCCATCGGCGTTGAAGATCAAGCCTTCGAATACCTAAAAGACTACTTGGTTGGTAGAAATTACTGTGTACAAATTGGAAACTCTTATTCATCATATGAACCCTTAAACAGAGGGGTACCCCAGGGGAGTGTACTTGGCACAATCTTATTCTTCATCTATACTATTGGTCTATCGAAAATGCTACAAAGGCATGGCGTGAACTTTAAACTATTTGCAGATGACACAATTTTACTTCTCCGTAAATGATATACATGACACTACTGAAACTCTAAACCGAATCCTTGATAGTGTTAGAGAATGGATGACATTTAAACAACTAAAATTAAATGAGAACAAAACCGAATTCATGGTGGTGGGCAAGAGAAACAGCGTGAGATACTTAAGTGATATTCAAATGAACGTAAATAATGACTTGGTGCCGATATATAATAAAATTCGAAATCTAGGTGTATTTCTTGACTGTAACCTGTCTCCAAATGCCAAATAAATAATGTAATAAAAACTGCTGCTTATCATTTAAGAAATATTGCGTTTATAAAAAAAAGTACCTGGACGAAAATTCTGTAAAGAAATTTGTGATAAACTGTGTTATTACCAGGACTGACTACTGCAACTCTATCTACTACAATTTGCCAAAAGTCCAACTTAAGAAATCACAAAACATAATAAACAGAGGAGCAAGACTGATAAAAGGTGTCCCACCTAGAGAAAGGATCACCCCTATACTAATTGATTTACACTGGCTGCCGATTAAAGGGAGAATTGAAATCAAAATATGTACAATAACCCACCAAGTTATCAGAACTGGTCGTCCAAAATACTTTAGAGAATTGCTACATATTGCGCAGCCAACAAATCGTGCCGACACGAGAATAGTTACAGATGGCTTCAAACTGTTGGAACCTAGATTTATGTCTACTTTAGGTTCCAGAGCCTTTAAATATGCGGCACTGAGACTATTTAATAAGCTCCCACGAAACATTCGAATGATTAAAGTCATTAAAGCTTTCAAGAGAAACCTGAAGACTTTCTTATTTCATGAGTCTTTTGACAGCGACGATTTAACAGTAAATGAACACACTATGTGATATGAAATGTTAAATACTCTGAACGAACAAGGTAAAACGACGGGTAGTTTGTAGCGCTACGGCCAAGCGTCCTAATTTGCTTATTATCGCTCCGACTGTTATCTTGTACAGAATAAAAACGTTTGGAAATGGTCTATGGATCTTAAATATGTTGTGTAAGGGGGGTCCGGGGGGGGGCGCTGCCCCCATGGGTAAGGACACGGCTTTTAGCATAGGTTAGGTGGGTTTTT
Source organism: Palaemon carinicauda (assembly GCF_036898095.1). Taxonomy (NCBI): domain Eukaryota; kingdom Metazoa; phylum Arthropoda; class Malacostraca; order Decapoda; family Palaemonidae; genus Palaemon; species Palaemon carinicauda. Next base: position 59,018,917 of record NC_090740.1, read on the forward strand.
TAAGTTAGCTTCTCCCGTCGTACTCGTTGTGTAAGGGCGGGGGGGGGGGGGGCGGGGGGGACAAAGCCCCCTGGGTAAGGATATGGCTTTTAGCATAGGTTAGGTGGGTTTTTTAAGTTAGCTTCTCCCGCCAAAATCGTTTTTAGAACGACGGCCACAGATCAGAATATTCCCGTTTTCTACGGGATCTGGCCGTCACCCTACAAACGCTCCAAAACGACAGTGGAGGTCCTGTAGAGAGTGGGGTTCCCCTGCCGTATGGAACCGGAAAAGCAGCCATCAAAGTAAAGTAAAGTAAAATAAGAGAAAAGAAACAGTATTGATGGCCTTGATGGGAATACAGATATATCTTCATTGCAAAAAAAGAAATGCACACATTTTGTTAACGGGAAAGGCACTGCTCTATGAAAATAGAGTCTGAGATCAACGCACAATAAATTTAGATTTCCTGAGGCATCGAGTAAGCCTCACAATTAAAACTGCTTTGGACAAGAGAGAATTTTCCTGAAGAATCGATATCAATTCCGTCGAAAAAATTGGAATAATGAGTTTGGTCGAAGAGACAGAGACCTTATGGAAATAGTCATTAAATTCTGAGAATCCGTGTGAAAGGTCATATGTGTATTTCAAAATTATTTCTAATTTTTTTTATTTCAAATAATCGCCAAGTTTTTATTTATCAATACGAGTTATGGTGGCCTGATTTTAACGTTCCTGTGTGGTGTTCGCCAGACTGGGGTTCGAGTCCTGCTCAAACTCGTTGGTTCCTTTAGTGGCTGCTACCTCACTATCATGGTGAACTAAAGATGGTGCTGTTTGAGGGACCCTACAGGTCTACAAGGCCTTACATGGTCCTAGCATGGTTGGAGACTTGGCTTGGTCGCTTAGTCTCTAGGTCCTAGAATTTAAGGCATTGTCCTGCTTGCTGGGGCAATGTCACTGTCCCTTGCTTCTGCCATTCATGAGCGGCCTTTAAATCTTTTAAACTATTTTGAGAACATCCAAACATTCGTGCATCTTGAATATTCTAGAGACTACGTGATGCAAACTTTTCGTCATCATCCATTTCTGAGATGACTGAAGCGATACACTTTTGTTTTAAATGAGGGAAGTATCTAGGGCTCTGAGGAAAATGAAAAAGAATCTTTGTCTCTGATCATACTTAATATGAGTCTTTTTAATCTTAAGCTCAATATTTCCCTAATTTCTGGTTTTCTATTGAGGTCTGGATAACTCTGATTATTGTATTTTTTTGTAAACATTACCACTCGTTTAATCTTAAATTTTCCTAATTGTTAATTCCAAACAACATTGTGGATTATTATACATACAATATTTGTATGATTTATTATCATCTCACCTGAATTTATATTAGATTGCTTGTGGAAATGTAAAACTCTCTCTCTCTCTCTCTCTCTCTCTCTCTCTCTCTCTCTCTCTCTCTCTCTCTCTCTCTCTCCTAAGGACTTTCTTCCTCGTCTAGTATTTAGTTTATACTGTCTTACTTAAAAACAGGCTAGGAAAGAGAAATGAGAGAGTTAGTAATGAAAACAAGACCAAGTCCAACCCAGAAAATAACGCAATAAACACCCATAAACGTCAAGCGAGCAACACCGGTGTATAAATTCCCCCCTAACTGTAATATTGCGTTACTTTACCTGAAGCTGCAAAACACCGCTGGAGTCTTCAATTGTCTCGTGCCGCTCATTAAAGAAGACAATGTGATCGTAAACAGAGAGTTAAGGCTGAACGAATGGAGGAAAGAAATTAAGTCATTTTGCTTCTTTTGTCGTCTTTTAGTACATGAGTTGGTTGCTCTAAAGGGAGGTAGTGATGTTATCAATTTTATTGGAGTGTATAGGTTTTGAAAACTAACAGGTTACAGTGAAGATATTAATTCACTTGAAAAAAAATATTATAATTAAAGATCTGACTTTTACTATGTGAGGGCAGGATTAATCTGCATACTATTGGAACTGAGAAGTAAAAGTGAGACACTTTTGTTTTGTATTTGAATATTCTAGAAGTCTAGATAATGCAAACTTTGTCCGTATCTATTTCAGAGGTGAAGAATTGATACTCTAGAATTTTGCATAGGAATGTATCAAGGACTCTGAAGAAGATTAATTTGAATTTTTGCGCTTAATCATACATAGTATGAGTTCTTTCAATTTTCACCTCAGTGCATTGCTAATTTCCGATTTATCATGGATATCTCTGTACCTATAATTTTCCTATATTTTTATTTAGATACTGCCACTAGTTTGAATTTAAATTTTCCCTACCATTGATGGCAAACATAGAGTTGAATAATGGCTAGAGGAAGGGTTGATAACCATGCCTCTCTCTCTCTCTCTCTCTCTCTCTCTCTCTCTCTCTCTCTCTCTCTATCTCTCTCTCTCTCTCATTAAGATTTTTCTTTCTCTTCTAATATTTCGTTTACATTGATGACATGAATAGAGTTTAGCAAAAAGTAAAGAGAGAGTTAGTAAGGAAAACAAGACTACGACCAACCCAGAAAATAACGCAATAAACACCTATAAACGCCAAGCGAGCAACACCGGAGTATAAATTCCTGCCCAAGTGTAATATTACGTTGCTTTATCTAAAGCTGCAAAAAACCGTTGAAGTCTTCAGTTGTCTCCTGCCGCTCATTAAAGAAGACAATGCAATCGTAAACAGAGAGTTAAGGCCGAAGGAATAGAAGAAAAGTTATCATTTCTTTATTTATCTGTCCTTATGCTTTTTCTCATTTTAGATTTGTCTTTTTGATAAAGTCGGTTATAAAATTTCCAAGTTATATACTTTTAAATTTCTCATTTTAGTGTTTAGGAATGTCGATTTATATTATGGAAAATTACCGTTGTTCGTACGAGGAAATGTGAAAGATTTTGTTTTCTATAAGGAAGACATTTTCTTTTTTATGATATTTATTTTAGAGGGCTGATAAAAAAGACCATATCTTCACTATACCATAATGCAAAGTAATTGAGAACAAACAAGTGTCAAGTCTAGTATGAAATTGATGATGGTAAAAGACTCAACATAAGCATACCACTATTTCTAATCATAACTTTAGGACTTGGCATTGTTCATAAAGTTACTTTTTTACCCGTAACCTACCATATTCAGTCTATTTTATTCAGCTTCAAATCACAAGCTTTCAATTTTCCATTATAAACTGTACAGAGTATATAACTATATTTTATTATCATTATTCTTAATGCCTTAAAACTATTATAGTTTGGTTATGATTGTTTTTCTATAGAGGTTTTATGTGTTTTCCTTAAACATGATTTTCCAATGGAAAACCTTAAATAAACGGTTTCTTCAATTTCCAGTTACTTTTAATTGAAACTTTACACATTCCTGATTTTTTTTTTCATTACCAATGTTTCATTATTTTTTTTTTCAATGAGATAATAGATTTGATAATTATATTTTACTTCTGTTTAATACTCATTAATTACGGATTTTGTTTTAATTTGTAGTCATAGGTTTAAAATCTATTTTCAGATAAGTACTTATACTTTCCTAGAACTTTCTCATTTAAACAGAAGAAAATCTGGGTTAGATTTTTAGATGAAGCTTTCAAAATGAAAGATTATATTTTGGAATACTGCTTTAGCTTTCAATAGATAATTGTTTTTTGTTTTTTTCAGATTTGATGCATGTAGTATTTCCGTTAAATCCCAGTTGTCCTGATCATCTTTAAATTTTGGCTCAAACTAATATTGTTAATTCTTATGATGGAGTCTAGAACTCAAAAATGGATTGGCTAAAGGGTCCACAAACATGTCAAGACCTATTCTCTCTCTCTCTCTCTCTCTCTCTCTCTCTCTCTCTTATATATATATATATATATATATATATATATATATATATATATATATACACAGCATAATATATATATATATATATATATATGTATACACATTGTTATCCGTGTAGACACCTCAGGTTATGTATGTACTCTACGGATAGGTTTGCGTAAAAGCAAATGGATGTTACAGACTAATACACACACAAACACAGCCATTCCAACACCTTAAAACATAATAGAACC
>NC_090740.1:59027982-59040482 GCF_036898095.1 Palaemon carinicauda
GTAAGTCAATTGTCAACACAAGCATCCAGAATATAATAATTGATGATAAAGCATACCTCAATATTTGTAGAAATAGACAGTCAGCATAAAACCTAATCTTCATCTGAATCTAAAATCATCCTTATTTGGTCAATGCATATTCATGCATTATAAATATATCAATGTCGGTTCCTTTTAAGGGATACCATATCGATTTGGATATAACGCTATCAAATAAACTTGTATACTTTAATAATACATATTTCTAAAAACGAGATTGAAATTAGGATTATTTTGGTGTAATATGTAGTAATACAACTCCATTACTTCTGAAAAAATTAATTGTTCAGTCTATAATTATCGGTAAACACGAACGTGATTTATTGTGGAATTCTTTTCTAAAGATGGCATAGAAGAAGCCTTTCTTAAATCACAAAGGGATTTTTTAATATATGCAGGGCATTATTTAGCGCATTTTGGTACCGCATTTGTTTATGTACCACTAGTATTAACAAATATATGAGCCAATATGAGCCACAACCTGTGGCAAAAAAAATTTTTTTTTTTTGAAATCTACAGTGTAAATGTGTAAACTTGGTTTATAAAATGATATGCACCGATCTCAGACTCAAAACCATGATTTTCTAACAGCCCAAACATCCCTCTTTAAGAAAACATAGGTTGTGACTTGTTTTACCATGGGTAGGGGTATACCACCCAAAACGTCACTTACCCGCCAGCCTATTACACCGGATTCCAGAGCTTAAACTAGAATAATAAATTTTAACACTAATTTACATATGTCGAAGCCAGGCCATATGGACATGCTTATCAAGACGCCTCGTCTGGTTGCTTGACACGATCTTGAATCAGATAAATAGGATGTACAGGAAATCGAAGTATTACCAACCAAAATAATTGCACTTACTTCGCTCGAATGTATAACTCCTTCTGCATTGAATTGAATGTTGTAGCCACGAATGATGGCGAAGAGAAAAAACACAATGTGTTATATGTGGGGATATGTTGGTTAAAAAGCCATAGACAATCTATGAGACGCTAGTAATAAGCTATAGGCGAAGACTTAAATAACACTGTATCTCATAAGACAAATTAAATTAAATGTATGAACGTTGCTAATCGGGCAATTCTGATGGTATATGTGCGCTTTGAATATGAAGGTGTTTGAAGGAAGAGGTTTTTTTTTCTCTCTCTCTCTCTCTCTCTCTCTCTCTGCTTTAATCGCAGGAAAAACAATTAGTTCTGATGTGTCCAAGACCATGGTCGACTACATCGTTACCATGTGTGGGTTGGATTCTAAGTTTCGTGTAGGCATAAGTTGTGATGGCACTACAAAGGTGAAAAGAGAGCATCCCGGATTTATTACCCAGATTAATGTGCTTTCCATACATGTTAATTTGACGCACACTGCTCCCTTGACCGAGAAAGTCTTGTAACCAATAAAAATATCCACAGAACTAAGCTGAATGCTCAAGGAGTTTGTAATAATTGTGAACCATGTAAAGGCGAGTGCTTTAAATTCAAGATTATTCACTGCATTATGTGATAATATGGGAGATAATCATAAACCGTTCTTATTGCATGCCAATGTACTTGGTTATTAAGGAGGAAGTCCTGTCAAGACTGTTTGGCTACAAAACGGGCTTGCTGACTTTCATCAGAACAAAAAACTTAATTGGTTACAACTGTTCGGAGACGTCTATTTGTTTTCCAAGCTGACTTATTTCGCTGATATATTATTTTTCTATCTTTACCGATCGCAGCATATACATGCAGGGAACGATGGCTTGTTTGACAATCAAATATTAGATCAACAGCCAAAAACAAAAGCATGGAAGAGTTGAGTGTCCTGAGATTGTTATAGCATGTTTCATCAATTAGCGACAATCAACGCTGATGCAGGTGAAAACTGAATATCATATCCGAAATCAGTTTATTCCACTGCAAAATTACTTAATTGTCATTAGGCAGGATAAATGGTTAAAGTTGGGTGGTTGGTAACAAAGGATTGAAAAGGAGTTTTAAATCTACATCTTCGCATGGTTCATTTTGTATTAAAGTGAAAGCATTGCATTCTGAGCTAAGTGAAATTGTTCTGTAAATGCTTCCCCCATTTCCTTCTACACGCCTCTTAACCACAATATTCATCAAAACAGAATACACAAATAATATAGAAATTTATTCTCTATTGTGTGTGGCACTATCTTCAACTAAACCGCGAATCAATAAACTTACAAAGCAGGCTCACCTCACACATGAGAAATGAATAAGATAATAAAATGCTTTTATGATATTGTACTGTTAATTTGAGTAAAATAATTACAAGACAAAAGAAAGAATGTCAACTTTGGTAATGTTCCTTTAAATGTTTCCGGTATAAAATAATATTACTAAAAAAATATTACCTAGTACAATTGAAACAAAAATGCCAGTACGCCACATCTTTAAGTTTAAAGACCAATAAGCGAGTTAATACTCAAAGAGCTATGAAAAGAGTAATGATGGGAGCAGCATGGATGCAAGATAAAACTGAAGTAGAGGATATTCTACAACATATGAATGCTGGTAGGACCATCTTATTAAATTCTTTTCTTATTAGAGATCGTGGCATTTTACATTTCCTAATATCATTTTGTTTACCAAAAGCTCCCCAGAACATGAGACCGAAATTAAGAGTAGGATAAGTATGAGACATGCTTATGCTCCTTTTTTTATTTCGGAAACAATTACTAACTCTCTTAAGTATGTATATTCATTACAAATCTCTAGAGATCCAATCATAATCCTTATTATGAGTCTATGCATTTTCATTGAATATATATATATATATATATATATATATATATATATATATATATATATATATATATATATATATATATGTGTGTGTGTGTGTGTGTGTGTGTGTGTGTACGTGTGTGTGTGGCTCGATCCCTGTAGTGGATTTTGAGTGAATCTCTTCGACATGTTCCAGTTTTATTCTTAGTCGATGGTCACTGGAAAAATTACATACATAAGAATTTCATAATGACAATTCTTCATTTAATCAAAGGAAAAAAAAAACATATTTAAAGCAATGATCATTTACATTCAAATCAACAATGTTTTATTGGAAAAACTCTATCATTTACATTCAAATCAACAATGTTTTATTGGAAAAACTCTATTGCTGTAATTCCAGTAATTGTAATTCCTTTGTATTCTATTTCCTTCATATTACACATGTTTCATTAACATTTTCAATAAAGACCTCTGGTATGATAACTTGATTACAAAATTTCATAACACCCAGGCGGGTGAATCCCTTGGTTCTGCTATACATTGAATCTTTAAGAAATATGCACTAAGCATTAATAGGCATCAAATGTCATGAGAGAATTCAACTAAATAGTTATTCAATCTGTGGCATGTTTATCTAGCCTAACGCCTACGACCTCTATTTTCCCTCATTATATTGTAAAGACCTCTTGATAATGTCTTTTACTTACCGAACTGTTTGCTTTCCCACTGTAAGGACCGTCCGGCTCTCTCCCCTCATGGACCGCTGGTAAATTGTCAACGTGTGTATATTTCATCATATTAACAGCTCTATTTAGCTATTGTTATTTAAACCGCAACCCTGACAACCCTTTTAAGACTATAAATCTCAGAACACTGTGATGCTTACCTTATAATTCCATCTAAAGGTCGTCACTGTGGACTTTCCCAAACACATCCGCTCACAATGACGATTAGTGCTTGATAGACCCACCTTCTGTCCTACGCGCTTGACAGGGCAGCGGGAAACGAACCGATGGTTCCTTTTGTTTTTACAAAGCGAACGAACATATAAAGTGTCCCTCTTAATTATTGTCTCTGAAGGAAACTTCCTCATTTTTAATTTTCTTATGATTTGACAAAGCATAAGCTTCTTTTAGGTGACCCGAAATTTAATAACAAATTTTGAATTTACAACGAACAGTTATTCAAAGTTGCGGAGGGAAAGTTGAAATTTCCCTTCGTGAAATTTCCCTGCATGAAATTTCCCTGCGTTTACACCCGCCCATTTGAAACCTCTTGAGCACAAGGGGGTTCAACACCTATTGCTCAGTAATGCCCACTAGATCCCTCTCTTCCTCCAAAATTAAAACAAGCTTCGACAGCGGTCTGTCATATTCCTTGCCCTCTCTCCTGACAGTCACCGTCCTCACCAAAACATCTTTCCCTACTTTAGTCTGCACTACCCTAGCCAATGGCCAATAGCAGCGCACTTCATTCTCCTTGACCATAAGGACTACGTCTCTTACCCTGACATTTTGTCGCTCTTTGAACCATTTCTGTCGCTGTTGTAACCCTAACAGGTATTCACGTTTCCACCGGGCCCAGAACTGTTCGGCCATATGCTGCACCTGCTTCCATCTCTGCTTAGAGTGACTACCTATTGCAATGTCGCAGCCTACAGGCGAATCTCCCATGTTTAAAAGCTTGTTCGGTGTGAGTGGAGCCGAGTCTCTACTGTCTGAGGTGACGACGGTAAGGGGCCTACTATTAACCGTTGCCTACACTACACAAAAGAGTGTGCATATCCCTTCATAATCCAATTGCTGTGTCCCCAAGACTATATCTAGGACCCTCCTCACGGTACCTATAAACCGTTCCCATGCTCCTCCAAAATGTGAGGCGCCGGGAGGATTGAAAATAAATTCCACCCCACACCGGAGCAACTCATTTCCTACCTTGTTTCCTGCCAAGAACTCATAACTGGAGTCGAGAACTTTCCATGATCCCACAATATTAGTGCCGCAGTCGCATCTAACCATCTTGACCTGACCACGACGATCCAAAAACCTCCTGAAGGCACTAATGAACGAGTCTGATGTGAGATTTGAGGCTACCTCCAAGTGTATGGCCATCATGTTCAAGCAAGTGAATATAACACCCCAATGCTTCATCTGTGCTCTGCCTAGCTTTACGAAGAATGGCTCAAAAAGGACAACCCCGGTGCGATAAAATGAAGGTTTCTCCGACTCCACGCGATCATGTGGTAGATCGGCCATTAGCTGCTCGTTAACCTTTCCATGTGCCCTGCGACACCCGATGCATCTTCTCAGCACGCGCCGTACTGCTGCATTGCCCTTAACTACCCAAAATTTCTCCCTCATCAGGCTCAGAACATGCATTACACCCATATGGTTAGAATGCTCATGATAATACTGGATCACCATGTCTGTCAAGTGGCCCTTATACGGCAAAATAATTGGATGCTTTTCGCTCGGAGAGATATTTGCCAAAGATAACCTACCTCCAATGCACAAAAGCCCATTTCTTAGGATTGGTTTCAACCTTCTTAGGGAGCTAGAAACCCTAATAGTACCTCCCTTCTCAAGGCTCTCTATCTCTATCTCATAATCAACACGCTGTGTTACCTGCACTACCACAGTCTCTGCCTAGCTAATAACTTTGGTGGACACATGCATATCTAGCTCACTGAGCAGTTGCCTATGTTTATAAATAATGTACCTAGCAAATAGCAACAACCAACCCAAAGCTCTAAGGAGCTTGATCCACCTGGAACAGTGGTGGATGATTTTATACAAACCTGTTTGCCTGATATCCAACCCAATCCTGTAACTAATTATTTGGTAGCCTCTAGTTCCTGTTGGTCCTATCTCACGCTTAACTTCCAATCCTTCCACACCATCTGACATTTGAGCCGGCTCTGTTGGCCAAAAACACTCCTCCTTTAACAGAAACTCCGGCCCTTTTCTCCACCTTTCGGACTGCTTGGAACGTGTTGCATGGTTTGCTGGGTTCCGCTCAGAGTTAACATACCTCCACTCTTCCTGATCACTGCTCTCCCTTATCATAGAAACACGATTTGCCACAAATGCCTGGTATCTGGCTTGATCATTCCTAATATATCGCAAGACGGTTGTTGAGTCGGTCCAATAATAGACCCCATCTACCCTGAAATCTATCATGGTCAGAATAGTGCTTCCAAGTCTTACGGCCAGTACCGCTGCACTAAGCTCTAGGCGGGGCACTGAAACATGCTTCAATAATGCTACCCTTGCCTTTCCCATGATGAATCTGCAAGATACATTTCCCCATGGATCCGAGACCTGTAAATATGCCTCTACTCCTAAAGCCATGATGCTTGCATCTGAGAACAAATGCAACTGTACTAGGGTGGCTGATTCCCATGGATTAACCTTCAGGCTTCTTGGCACACTTATCCCGCTGGTCTGGCTCAGCTTCTTTGCACACGCCTTGATGCGGTCCGTAGTGTCAGAGTCCAATTCTATGTCCCAGGCTATCTTTGATTGGCAGAGGTCCTGCATGATGACCCTACCCTCAATCAAAACTAGCACTAATATACCAAGCGGGTCGTAAATCAAGGCTATAGCTGACAACAAGTCACGCTTAGTCCTTGGAATTGAAACTAGCTCTGCCCGGACACCCAATTCATCAGTGGCCAAGTCCCACTGTACTCCCAAAGCCTTTGTCTTATGTGACTCTGATCCATCTATAAGCTCTGAGGTGCCCCTACTGTACCACTCCCTCAGGATGGATGACATAACCTCCACACAAGGGCTACTGAACTTCGTCAATGTGAATCCCCCCCCCCCTTTTTGCAGAGCTCCTTAACCTCTAACAAATTGACTAATAGTGCATCTTTGCGATCCTCGGCTCTCAAGCCGTCATATACATAAAAGCTGTTGGCAACTGTGAACCGTGCTCCCTCTGAAAATTCATTCCCAAAGTCGCTTGCTGTCTGTTTCAGCATGAAGTTTGCAATGCTTGGAGAAGAACAGGCCCTGAACAGGTGGACTGCCATTCTCCACTCTTTGGGTTCCTCGTCAAAACTATTTTCCCACCAAAAGAACCTGAGGTAGTCCCGCTGATGCTCTGGTACCCGTACCTGATAGAATATTGTATTTATATCTACTGTATAGGCAAATAGACCTCCCCTAAACTTTACCAACACACTCAGCAAAGAGCTCATCATATCAGGTCCCTGCAATAGTAGGTCGTTCAATGATGTACCCTCCACCTTGCTTGCACAGTCAAATACAACACGGACCTTGTCTGGCTTGTCTGGATGTTGCACACCAAAATGAGGAATATACCACACATTTCCCGGGCTGGCTGTGGTCACTTGTTCAGCATAGCCTTTCTGTTGCATCCCTGTTATGAAGGCACTATACTGCTTAGCGTAGTTACCATCCTTCTCTAGCTTCTTACGAAGGCTGTGCATACGGCGCAATGCAATGTCACTTGTTTCTGGCAAGAGTCCATGATTGTCGCGCAGAGGCAATGGCATCCCGTAACTTCCTCCTACGGTTCTAACCCCTTTCTCTATTATCTCTAGCCATTTCCTGTCCTCTGCAGACATTTCCCTTTTGTTAGATGCAACATCGTCATACACCCAATTATAACTTTCAACCAGCATGGTGTCTAACTCAAGACGCTTGCTTGTCACTTGGATCCTATTGACATGCTCTTGACACTCTTTGTCCTTTGCTCCACATATCACCCAGCCCAATAATGTTCGTATGGTATGTGGTTCATGGAGGCGTGTTGAGTTGATAACTTCCCTTAGCTCGAGCAAGTGAGGAACATTGTTCCCAATTAATAAACACACCTCAGCATCTACATCTGGGATGTAAATCTCTCGCAATTGTGGCCAGCGTTCCAGATCTCCAACCTTGACCACATCACACTCATTAATTGGTATGTAAGAGGCACTTAACACCGGAGGGAGTGTAATGCAAATCTTGCCCTCATAGTCCAATACTGACAATCCCGAGACTAGGCTGCATGCAACTTCCCTTATTCTGTTGATGGTTTCAACATTCACCTTAACGTCCTGCCTCACAGTGCAGCCTAGGGTCTGCATTAAAGCTTCCGAGACAAAGTATGTGGAACTCCCATTGTCCAAGAAAGCCTTCGTTAAAACCTCCCTTCCTTCCCTTGACCTAATCCTTAGCGGCACAACTGACATCCCTGAACCAATGCTACTCCCTCTAACTGCCCTGAACATAGCAATTTTGTCATATGCACCTTCCTCCTGAACCACTAAGGCCCTATTTGAGCGCTCAGATCTTACCACTTCTACTTCCTGGACCACTTCTACCTCCTGGTGTCGATGCAACAGAGTTGGATGATTTCCATTACATATGTTACAACTTTTCCTGTTTCTGCAATACTGAGACCTATGACCACTTCTCAGACAGCCAAAACAGAGCCCCAACTCCCTTATGGCTCCCAGTTTTTCCTCGGGTCCGATTTGAGATATTTGGTGGCATTCATCCACCATATGAGGTCCTGTACAGTACCAACATGAAAGCGGGGCAATTTTGTTACATGAAACTTTCCTAGCCTTCCCTTCCTTCCCTTGACCTAATCCTTATCGGCACAACTGACATCCCTGTACCAATGCTACTCCCTCTAACTGCCCTGAACATAGCAATTTTGTCATATGTACCTTCCTCCTGAACCACTAAGGGCCTATTTGAGCGCTCAGATCCTACAACTTCTACTTCCTAGACCACTTCTACTTCCTAGACCACTTCTACCTCCTGGTGTTGATGCAACAGAGTTGGGGGATTTTCATTACATATGTTACAACTTTTCCTGTTTCTGCAATACTGAGACCTATGACCACTTCTTAGACAGCCAAAACAGAGCCCCAACTCCCTTATGGCTCCCAGTTTTTCCTCGGGTCCGATTTGAGATATTTGGTGGCATTCATCCACCATATGGGGTCCTGTACAGTACCAACATGAAAGCGGGGCAATTTTGTTACATGAAACTTTCCTAGCCTTCCCTTCCTTCCCTTGACCTAATCCTTATCGGCACAACTGACATCCCTGTACCAATGCTACTCCCTCTAACTGCCCTAAACATGGCAATTTTGTCATGTGTACCCTCCTCCTGAACCACTAAGGCCCTATTTGAGCGCTCAGATCCTACCACTTCTACTTCCTGGATCACTTCTACATCCTGGTGTCGATGAAACAGAGTTGGATGATTTCCATTACATGTTACAACTTTTCCTGTTTCTGCAATACTGAGACCTATGACCACTTCCCAGACAGCCAAAACAGAGCCCCAACTCCCTTATGGCTCCCAGTTTTACCTCGGGTCCTATTTGAGATATTTGGTGGCATTCATCCACCATATGAGGTCCTGTACAGTACCCACATGAAAGCGGGGCAATTTTGTTACAGGAAACTTTCCTAGCCTTAGTTAAACACTCAGCCTTGCTTGGTGCTTTTCCCTCTCCTAACCAAGGGGTGTCTTCCCTTCTGACCTTCTCAAATAGGTGGCGCCCAAATAAAGGATTTTTCAAGACCCTAGCCTCCATTCAATAAAACTAACCAAATCATCAAACAACACAGTCCTCTTTTTCTCACTAATAATCTTATCAGCAACTCTACACCATCGATCTCGCACACTAGAGGGGAACTTGCTAAGAATTAACCTCATTGTTTTTGGATTTTGTAATTCGGCGAAATTGCATTTCTGCAGGTTTTAGGTGCCACCGAGTACTCATCATACTCTTCCGCGTTGTTTTCCCTTATAGCTTTCCATTTAATGATCTTATCCACAAATGCGCTCGCTATTTGTTCAAGGTTACCATATCGCTCCTCCAGCAATTTCCTTGCCTGCTTATAGCCCTCTGAAGCTTCTAAGTGGAGGCAAGCTGCCACTATCTCATTTGGCCTGCCTGTCTTGTATAAATCCAGATACCTCAGCCTTTCCTTATCATTTGTCAACTGGCTACTAAAGACATCGTCAAATGAGCGGATGAACCTAAAATAGTTTGTATGATCCCAATCAAACTTAGCTATATCCTGCTTGGGCATCAAACTTTTAAGGCTGCAAGATGTTAATGCCTGCATGACTTCCTTATTGCTCAAGTCCCCTTGGTCATTCCCGCCCGAGCTACGGCGTCCACCTAACCTCATTTCAGATGCTTCTATATTCAAACGCATGGGTCTAACACTCCCACTTATATCAGGGCTTGTGTGCTCCCTTATCCTAGGGATGTGAGTTATTTCCCTATCATTTTCCTCAAAATCTTGTAAAACCTTCTCCTCTGCCTCCACTTCAGCTAACTTTTCCTCTAAACTGAGCTTCTCCCTCTTAGATCTTAGCGCTGCTTCCTCTTGCTCTATGGCCTGTATCTCATTCATCATCAGTAATTTTGCTGCCAACCTGGCTCTAGAAGCAGCTAATAATACACGCCTGCTCCCAGTAGAACTTGCGCACGACCGTTGAGATCTCCCTGAAGCAACAGATTGCCTACCAATGACTGATGCGCTATCCCCCAAATTTAAATGTCCTTCCTCTTCCGTGGGCTCCTCAGTGCACTCATCTACCTTGTGGCCGTGATTAACTTCACTATCCTGCCTAACCTTAAGTCCACACAAAAACTCATGTACCTCTACGCCATCCTTCTCTAGGGCTTCACTTAGACGCTGACACAATTCAGACTTGTTCCCTCATTTTGTGAGGCCTCAGGCTTCCAATTCCTCTCTAAATTGCGCAACCTTTAGGGTCTCTATTTTCCTAGGCTCCGTTCCGGCCCTCCCTATGAGCTAACAAAATTCCCTTGTTGAATCGTATCTGACCTAACCAATGAGTGGCCGAGAACCTGTGTGGAGGAATAATTTTTGTTTAATTTTTATTTATTTTTGTTTGTCAAATCACAGAGAGAGAGAGAGAGAGAGAGAGAGAGAGAGAGAGAGAGAGAGAGAGAGAGAGAGAGAGAGGTAGTTAGTGTATTGATTGTTTGTTGTGAGAAAGACTGTTGGTATAAATGAGACTGTTTGTTTATGGTTTTAGCTAGGTTACGACAATGGTGAATGTCTTGGGTGAATGGCTTTTTGATTTGACTGCAGTGAGCGTCAGTTCTGTGTGATTTGAATGCTGGATTGTTATATATTTGTACTATTATTTTTCTTTACCAGCGTGGAAGTGATTAATTACTTTTTTAAGTACAGTTTTGTTTATATTTGCTTGTCATGATTGTGAATGATAGGAATAGTTTATTATTTATCTTTGATTATAGTGTGATAGTTTAGTTAGTTAGGAGTGTTCGTGAGTGTTTTTCTTTTTTATTTATGCAGGCTGTGATTCCTCCTTGGAGAGACTTACTCCTTTGGGGAGAAATTTTATGTAAGTGATTGTTGACGACTTGGCCTGTAACAGAACTTGATACGACTGGTACGATTTATTTACTTGTTGATGACTTGGACCGAATGAACTTCCGATTGCTGTTTTTTTAATTGATTATGATGATGATGATGATGATGATGATGATGATGATTTAACTACCACCACAATCACCAAGGCAGTTGTGGCAAATTGCCACCCAGTGGACTGTTGACCACAAAGCTGTGGTAGTGGGCTGCAAAAGACAGTTGGCTTGTGTGTGGCGATAGTGCTGATGTCTATAAAATATATATGAACATATATTTATTTGGGTGTTGGTGTGCGGTTGCTTTTAAGTTTTGTTAAGGGTTGGTTGATTACTTGAATGGTGGTTATTGTATAATAGTGTGAAATTTTTGATTAGTTGTAAGTGTGATTATTATTTTGATTGTGAATAGATTCGTATTAAGCTTTCTAGTTTTAAGGAATATAATATTAAGTTTATGTTTTGTTTTTATGTCATTTTTGTTTAAGAGTTCAGTTTATGATAACGTAAGGGGAAAGTTTGTGTTGAGGAGACAATTGTGTGTTTAGTGTGATTCAAGGGTGGGGGGGTTTGTTCTTGTGACATCCCGCCATACCTACACTACTTAATGAAGACCACTACCAGTACCTATGTTGCAACTTCATAAAGATCCTCCAAGCCTAGAGAGCAATCCCTAAATGTATCAATGTCTCGTGTCCCAGTCCTCAACTTGAAATAACTCCTACCTGAAATAACTCCTACCTGAAACAGCCCAGCCTCTACCTGAAAGAATTCATACCAAAGTAACTTCTACTTGACATATCCCAGCCTTTACCTGAAAGAACTCCTACCTAAAATAACCCAGTATCTGTCTGTATTAGCCTGTCCTCCATTGAAAGAACTCCTACTTGAAATAGCTCACCTTCTTTCTGGAAGAACCCCTACCTGAAATAACTCCTTCCTGCCATAACTTGTAAATAACTCCTATCTAAAGAATTTCTAAATAACTCCTAATGGAAATAGCTAAGCCCCTCCTTGTTATACCCAAGTTCTAATACCGTACAGCATGCGGCAAACGAACATCTGTCAAACTGACAACTTTAGTGCGTATTGGCTTAGGATGACAGTGCCCGTAACCAACGTTGGAAAGGGTTTCTTCATATAGATAATCCAAAAATAAGTAAAGTTAAATTGGGTAACTTCCAGAGGTTACCAAAAGGCAAGCCTAAATATAACCGTAACGTTACGTGCAAAGTTCTCATTTGAATGGGTTCTAAATTGGACATTCTAAGAAGTATTTTATTATCACATACAAAAATAAACTTATGTATTA
>NC_090740.1:59045482-59080482 GCF_036898095.1 Palaemon carinicauda
ACGCATACTACTCCTGCTACCTCCCTCCACTTCCCCCAATCTGGTTTATCCTATCCTCAACTTAGCTTCACATCCTCCCTCATGACTTTTTGTAGATCCCAAGTATCAAAATTGGTACACCTGTTTTTTTAAAAGAACCTCTACTTTCATTCATGGCTATCTTGTCCCTACCTCCTTCCTGCTCACCATAGCTTATCCTCATTTACTCTCAAGCCATCCTCATATTGCAAACTTTTATACATGGGATATTACTATTATAAACTGTCATTACATTATTATATATTACTGGGTTTCAGTATGAACTACATAAGACAGGTAACTCTTCGGTCCCAGCGTGCCATGTATGATATATTGATTATTAGTGCCCAAGTCCCTTCTCCATTCAGCTGAAGCCATAGAGGGCCAGGCAATAGCTGCAATCACAACCCTTACAGCATTCTAAAGCCTTTCTGACATAGAACTAGATAAGCAGCCGCAAGTGCTAGTGAGTTATGTACTATTCTCTCTACTTGTCCAATGCCAAGGGAAATATCAAGCGAATTAAGATTGCATGCTATTACTAGCTAAATTCGGGACAGATATTGTTTATGAGATCGGCATTGTCCCTCGTTGATGTCGCTCACTATCATACAGTTTACTGTAATGTTGCTACATTTAACAGCATATTTAAGAAGGCTACATGATAGCTGTGTCTTTTCAATTGTAGATATTACCATGAAATTTGGCAGGAACAGAAATACTATGTTTCTCATCAATCCCTGAAATTTTCAATGGATATGAGAATTCTTCTAGGAACAAGTTACTCCACCGCCAAAAATAACCATTCAACCCATACTGGAATAAACGTTCGCATTGACTTTTCTATGTCAGACATCAACAATAAAATTGGTGTTGACAAAGTAAACATTCATCCCATAAATCTCTGAAAATTTCATTTAGATGGGTGAAGTATTCTACAAGTAATTTACGGCGCCGCCAAAAATCGGCCCACTGTGGATATCAAAAAGAGGCTACTGTGACTTTTCTATGACACGCATCAATAAAAAAATTGTTATGAATGTAGTTCACATAACACCCATCAAACACTGTGAAAATCATTTGAATAACTTTAAAACTCTAGAATTAGTTTGCGGCCCCTCACAGATTTGTTTAGCTAAAAATCGTCACTGATGAACAAAAGTGACGGCCAGGGCATGCTTATAGCAGGTATGGACCTGAAAATTGAGAGAGAAAGCATATATATATATATACATATATATATATATATATATATATATATATATATATATATATATATATATATATATATATATATATATATATATATATATATATATATATATATATAGCATATATATATATATATATATATATATATATATATATATGTATATATATATATATATATATATATATATATATATATATATATATATATATATATATATATATCCAAATAATCCCTTAAATTTCATTTGAATATATTTATTGGTATAGAAGTTATTGACCCCGCCGCCGATAATATCAGCTAAATTATTCAAGGAACAATTTACTCCACCACCGAAAATAACCATTCAACCTATACCGAAATAAACGTTTTCTGTGGCTTTTCTATGGAAGATATCAACATGAAAATTGGTATGGACAAAGTAAATATCCATCCCATAAATCCCTGAAAATTTCATTTACATATATGATGTATTCTACGAGTAATTTGCGCTAGCTACTATGACTTTTCTATGCAAATATCAATTCGATAATTGATTTAAATGTAGGTTATATAACACCCGTCAAACCCTGTGAACATCATTTTGATATCTGTAAAACTCTAGGGGTAGTTTGCTCCTCCTCGCTGATTTTATAGCTAAAAGTCGTCACTTACGAACTAAGGTGACAGCCACGACATGTCTACAGCAGGTACGAACATGAAAATCGGCAGAAACAAAGCTTATATACATCTAAATAATACCTGAGAATTTCATTTAAATATATTTATTGGTATAGGAGTTATTAACTCCACCGCCGAAAATATCAGTTGGCCCCCAAAGCCACCACCACCTCCGCTCCGAAATCTACGATTAGCGAATGACTGAGAGAGTGAGATATCTTAAAATAAAAATTTGGCATTTCATATGTCACTCACTTCGTTCTTGACAATATTTAAGATATCCTTTTTCAACAAGGGATGATCTGAATATTAATCAATTGATAATAATAAATTTATTATGAAATAGAATATATTGTCAACTAACTTTTCCCAACAGTAATTTTCCAATCTTTGTCAAGCCTTAAACCAACCAGTACTTTTGAGTAATCTGGAAACTTGATGCCAAATAACATAAGAAAAAAATATATTAGGGAATAAAATTTAGTACCACCTAACGTTACCATAACTTATTTTCCAATCTTGGTACATTTGGGTAATATGAAAACTTGATGCTAAATAACGATTAAAATTTATTACGAAATGGAATATAGTATCACCTAACTTTACCAAACTTTAATTTCCTAATCTTAGTCAAGCCTTTTACCAGTCACTACTTTTAGGTAATCTGGCAACTTGATGCACAAAAAATATTAAAATTAATTACAAAATAAAATATAGAATCACCTAACATTACCAAATCTTAATCTTACAATCTCATAATTTTACAATGTCATAACAATCAGTACGTTTGGGTAATCTGGCACCTTGATGCCAAATAATGATTGAAATTTATTACGAGAGAAAAAACTTTCACCAGTGACTATCAAACATTAACTTACCAATATTGGTCAAGCATTGTACTAGTCAGTACGTTTGTGTAATCTTGCAACTTGATTCCAAATAACAATACAAATTTTATTACGAAATAAGATATATCATCACCTAACTTTAGCAAACCTTAATTTTCCAATCCTGGTCAACCCCAATATCAGTCAGTAAGCCTACATTTGGGTAATATATCAACTTGATGCCAAATAAATATTAAATTTATTACCAAAAAGAATAAAGTATCAACAAACCTTAATTTTCCTATCTTGGGCAAAATCTTATACCAGTTAGTCCATTTAGGTAATCTAGCAACATCATACTAAATAACAATTGATATTTATTAGGAAATATAATATATTATCATCTAACTTTACCCAATCTTAATCTTCACATCTTGGTCAGGCCCTCTATCCGTCTGTATTTCTAGGTAATCTGGCCACTTGATGCCAAATAACGATTAAAATGTATTACAAAATAGAATATAGTATCACCTAACCTCAACAAATATTAATTTTCAAATCTTGGTCAAGCCTTATACTAGTCAATACTTTAAGGTAATCTTGCCACTTGATGCCAAATAACGCTTAAAATGTATTACAAAGTAGAATATAGATTTCACCTAACTTAACCAAATATAAATTTTCAAATCTTGGTCAAGCCTTATACTAGTCAATACTTTAAGGCAATCTGGCCCCTTGATGCCAAATAACGATTAAAATGTGTTACAAAATAGAATATAGTATCCCCTAACTTCACCAAATATTCATTTTCAAATCTTGGTCAAGCCTTATACTAGTCAATACTTTAAGGTAATCTGGCCACTTGATGCCAAATAACGATTAAAATGTATTACGAAATAGAATGTAGTATCACCTAACTCCACTGAATATTAATTTTCAAATCTTGGTCAAGCCTTATACTAGTCAATACTTTAAGGTAATCTGGCCACTTGGTGCCAAATAACGATTAAAATTTATTATGAAATAGAATATAGCATCACCTAACTTCACCAAATACTAATTTTCAAATCTTGGTCAAGCCTTATACTAGTCAATACTTTGAGGTAATCTTGCCCCTTGATGCCAGATAACGATTAAAATGTATTATGAAATAGAATATAGTATCACATAACTTCACCAAATATTAATTTCAAATATTTGTCAAGCCTTATACTAGTCAATACTTTAAGGTAATCTGGCCACTTGATACCAAATTTCGATTAAAAAAGTATTACGAAATAGAATATAGTATCACCTAACTTCACCAAATATTAATCTTCAAATCTTGGTAAAGCCTTATACTAGTCAATACTTCAAGGTAATCTGGCCCCTTGAAGCCAAATAATGATTAAAATTTATTGCAAAATATAATATTGTATCACCTAACTTCGCCAAATATTAATTTTCAAATCTTGGTCAAGCCTTATACTAGTCAATACTTTAGGGTAATGTGGCCACTTGATGCCAAATAACGATTAAAATGTATTACGAAATAGAATATAGTTTTCACCTAACTTCACCAAATATTAATTTTCCAATCTTGGTCAAGCCTTATACTAGTCAATACTTCAAGGTAATCTGGCAACTACATGCCAAATAACAATTGCAATTTATTACAAAGTAGTATATATTATCACCTAACTTGATTAAACCTTAATTTTCCAATCTTGGTCAAGCCTTATACCTGTGAGTAGTTTTGGGTAATCTGGCACCTTGATGCTGAAGAACGATAGGAATTTAATAAGAAATAAAATATATTATCACCTAACATTACCAAACCTTATTTTCCCCATCTTGGTCAAGCTGTATACCAGTTAGTAGACCTATTTTTTGGGGTGATACAGCGACTTGATGATAAAAAACGATTCAAATTTATTATGAAATAATATATATTATCACCTAACTTTACCAAACCTTAATTTTCTAATCCAAGTCAAGCTTTATACCAGTCAGTACTTTTGGGTATTCCGGCAACTTCATGCAAAATATCCATTAAAATATATTACGAAATAGAATATATTATCACCTCACTTTACAAAAGCTTAATTTTCTGATAATTTTTAAATAAGCTTTATACGAGCACGGCTTTTCGGTAAAATGTCAATTTGATACCAAATAACGATTAGAATTTATTATAGAATAAAATACATTATCACCTAACTTCACCAAATATTAATTTTCAATTCTTGGTCAAGCCTCAAACTAGTCCATACTTTAAGGTAATCTGGCCCCTTGATGCCAATCAACGGTTAAAATTTATTACGAAATAAAATAAATTGTCACCTAACTTTAACAATTATTAATTTTCAAATCTTGGTCAAGCCTTATACTAGTCAATACTTTAAGGTTGTCTGGCCACTTGATGCCAAATAACGATTAAAATGTATTATGAAATAGAATATATTATCACCTAACTTCACCAAATACTAATTTTCAAATCTTGGTCAAGCCTCATACTAGTCAATACTCTAAGGTAATCTGACCACTTGATGCCAAATAACGATTAAAATGTATTACGAAGTAGAATATAGTATCATCTAACTTCTCCAAATAATGGATTTTGAGCGAAGCGAAAAATCTATTTTTGGGTGAGATGGCCATGTCGTCCTGATGGAAGTTCCTTAAAGCAGCTTCCTAAGGGATATATGTACTATCGTGATATTCCCAGAGAATTTTACCTTTAGGTATCCAGAATTCTAACTCCTGGCATGAATATCCTTAAATTTTCTCTCAAGGATATCGCATAATATCAGAGGACGTATTCTTGACACGCCACATAGCAATCTGCACCCCTAATAGCGTTTACGCTTCGGGGAGGTGTGACAGAATAGAAGGGGAGCCGTATCAAGGTTACCCCCGTTCTCGTACTACTATTGAGTATGACAACAGCGCCATCTCCACGATGGCGGACATTCCTTACTTTGTAGTGATTTCGCTCGGTGGTATTCCCTGTTGATCTAACTTTTTCGATCGTTTTGCAAGGATTATAATTATGCTTTCTTCATCTTTACAATGAGTATATTTTAGCTCCTGTTTCACAGTGAAATTAAAGTAATTTATTGTGCCTAAGAGCTAGGCCTGTTACTGGAGGCGCCATGGGCGCCGTCGTTCGTTAGGCATGTGTTATTTAGTTAGCAGAACTACTTCCAGTTTTAAATAGCTTTAATTAATTATTTTAATTATTTAGCCATTTAGGCAATTTATACTTGTAAAGATATTGATAATGTGCTTAATTTTCCTTTCCATGTTGATCGTATGGTTAGAGTTTCGGTGAGTGAGGTAACTGAGATCTCGACTCGCCTAGGTAACCTAACCTAGGCGTTTTATTATACGTTCAGACATTTCCCCGGTTACCCTCGTGTATTGTTTCTCAATTAAAGTGGAGACTGATACCTCCTAGAATTATATGAAACATTACACGTCTCCATGGAGAATTAAGGGTAATCTCTCTTTCCCTCTGAGTGTAGCTTCAAGCTCCAACCCTAGTCGTCGTGCCATGAATTTTATTCAGACCTGACTAGCCTAGGGGTTTTTTTCCCTGTCTCTTCCCTTAACCGCTGGTTGTGGTATACCAGCAGGTTTTTGGGATTCAGTCAGAATCTCAGAGTATTTAGTCTTGTGTCGACAACCTGCCGGCAGGGTGAATAGGTTGTAGGATACCATCATTCCCCTGCCAGATAGTTTACTAACTTCTCCAAATATTAATTTTCAAATCTTAGTCAAGCCTTATACTGGTCAATACTTTAAGGTAATCTGGCCACTTGATGCCAAATAACGATTGAAATATATTGGAAAATAGAATATAGTATCACCTACCTCCACCAAATATCAATTTTCAAATCTTGTTCAAGCCTTATACTAGGTAATACTTTAAGGTAATCTGGCCCCTTGAGGCCAAATAACGATTAAAATGTATTATGAAATAGAATATAGTATCACCTAACCACCAAATATCCATTTTCAAATCTTGGCCAAGCTTTATACTAGTCAATACTTTAAGGTAATATGGTAGCTTGATGCCAAATAACGATTAAAATGTATTATGAAATAGAATATAGTATCACCTAACTCCACCAAATATTAATTTTCCAATCTTGGTCAACCCTTTTACTAGTCAATACTTTAAGGTAATAGGGCAACTTGATGCCAAATAACAATTGAAATTTATTACAAAGTAGTATATATTATCATCTAACTTAATTAAACCTTAATTTTCCAATCTTCGTCAAGCCATATATCTGTCAGTACTTTTGGGTAATCTGGCACCTTGATGCTAAAGAACGATAGAAATTTATTAGGAAATAAAATATATTATCACCTAACCTCACCAAACCCTCTTTTTCCCATCTTGGCCAAGCCTTATACCAGTCAGTAGACCTATTTTTGGGTAATATAGCGACTTGATGATAAAAAACGATTCAATTTTTTTATGAAATAATATATAGTATCACCTAACTTTACCAAACCTTAATTTTCTAATCTGAGTCAAGCCTTATACCAGTCAGTTTTTTGGGGTAATCCGGCAACTTGATGCAAAATAACGATTAAAATATATTACGAAATAGAATATAGTATCACCTCACTTTACTAAAAGCTTAATTTTCTTATATTCTTTAATGAAGCCTTATACGAGTCCGGCTTTTCGGTAAAATGCCAACTTGATGCCAAATAATGATTAAATTTTTTTACGAAATAAAATAAATTATCACCTAACTTTTCCCAACCTTAATTCTCCAATCCTTGTCAAGCCTTATACCAGTAAGTACTTTTGGGAAATCCGGCACCTTGATACAAAATAACCATTAAATTGTTTTTACGAAATAGTATATAGAATCTTTTAACTTTACAAAACCTTAATTTTCTAATATTGGTTAAGCCTTATACCACTCATTACATTTGGGTAATATGACAACTTAATGCTGAGTAACGATTAAAATTTATTACGAAATGGAATATAGTATCACCTAACTTTACATAACCATAATTTTCTAATATTTGTTAAGCCTCATATCAGTCATTACTTTTCAGTAATAAGACAACTTGATGGTAAATAAATATGAAAAAGGAAAATAATGTACAAAGTTATAACAAGTCAAAAGAATCCTTGAGGTAACTAAACACAAAGGAGAAGAACAGCTAATTTGGGCGTATAGAAATGCTAATCTGTTAAATGATGAAATTGGGAAGATAATTAAAAAGATAGTAATTAGTTGTAGAGTTTGTCAGAAATTCAAAATATCTTTGGAAAGGTCAAAAGTAGAAATTCTAAAGGTAGCTGATTTTAACCAGATTGTAGCTATCGATTTGAAGCAGAATGGAAATAAGTACATACTTTAAATGGTTTGCTCATTCACAAGATCTATTTCGGATGCATACTTTCAAATAAGCGAATGGAAACTGTAGTCAATGCATTGAATAATGGTTGGAACTGGGGGTTTGGTTTTCCTTCACTTGGCTTTTGGGCTGACAATGGAAATGAATTTCAGAATGAGTTAAATGACTATGCAAGTAAGTTTGGCCTTACAGTAAAGTTTGGTCCACCATACTTTGGAGCAATGGCTTGAATGAGAGAAATTATCATTCTGCTGATGTTACTGAGAACAAGATGTTAGAGACAGACAAAAAGATGGATTTAAAAATGGCAGTAAAGATGGCAGCATATACACAACACTAATGTAAATATACTTTGTTATGAACCCATGAGGCTGGTTACAAGGAAATCAATTATTTTTCCCGGAATCTCAACAAATCATTTAGCTACAGAAAGTTTATTTGACAGTGAAGCGGTGTCAAAGATCATGGAAAGGCCCCATGAGATAACCAAGAAATTTAGGGAAGTGAGAAATGGTAGTTTTAATGACATGAAATAAGAAGAAGGCAATCTCATATTTTATCAAGAGAAGAATAATGAAAGCTGGTGCGGCCATGTAAAAGTATCTTGTCATAGGAACAAATATGTTTTCATATGGGCAAACGGTGATTTAAAAAAAGGTGGCCGATTGTAAAGTACAGCCGTACAGAGTCTAAGCCCGCGAAGACAGTGATAAAGGGGTGATTAACAAAGTAAGTAACATTACTGAGGAGAAATTTGATAATGAGAAAGATGAAGTAAGAAATGAATGCAGAAGAAAACTGAGATCTCAATCTAGCAAGGTTGAGTTAATTGAAAAGGAAGATGAAGAGGAAAGAAACCAGAATGAAGTCAGTTATTTCATTGAAAAGAGAGAGAGAGAGAGAGAGAGAGAGAGAGAGAGAGAGAGAGAGAGAGAGAGAGAGAGAGAGAGAGAGGGGGGGGGGGGAAATAACACATGTAATCATGAAAGCAATGATTATGTTGAGCAAAAAGATGAGTTTATTGGTGCCAATTGGCTGATGTCGAAGAGGGCTGAATGCTTTCACCTTGATAATACAGTATTTGTAGTGGAACTCATATTCAAATATCACAAGATGCCTGAAGTGATTGAAGCTAAAGAAAACAATATGAAAATCTCAAAGATTATGATTCTTTTGAGGAAGTCAAAGATTATGAGCAACAAAGAATCGGCAGTAGATGGGTAATTACAAAGAAGAAAAAACATGATGGTCAAAACTCTGATTATAAAGCCAGGTTGGTTGCAAAAGGCTTCCAGGAAGAGTGCAAACCTCAAGCTGAATCTTGTCCTGCTATGAGAGGAAATGTAAAAATATTTTTAGCTGTAGCAGCAAATGAGAAGTTTAATGTACAATCAGTTGTTATTAGGGCTGCTTTCTTGCAGTCTAAAACTTTGGATCGACATGTCTTTATTGAACCTCCTAAAGATTTGAAAAAAGAAGGTGTACTTTGGAAATTAAAGAAACCTTTGTATGGACTTGATGATGCCAGCAGAAAGTTTTGGTTGAGAATAAGAGATATATTTAAGCACGAAGGTTTGAGGAGTGTAAATGGTAATGGAGCATTTTATCATCAACATGATGGAAGCGATCTTATAGGGACGGTGATTACTCATGTGGATGATTTCAGCATAGCAGGAACAAAGGAATTTGTTATTAACCTCACAGAAAAACTGCAAAGTGTTTTGACAGGTTCGAAGATCGAAAAGGAAAGATATAGATTCACTAATATAGATATACAATAGACCGGAGATGAGATTATGATCTCGATGGAAGATTATGCAAATAGTATCGATGAGATAAAAGATATCCGTAAAGCTAAAGGTACCCTGACACTTGCACGAATTTGTGGCACACATTGGCACGCTTTTTGTCGTGAACTGGCGTGAACGATGCGGGAACTGGAGTGAACGTGTCGTAAACGGTGCGTGGCATGCGTGCCAGTCGTGGCGAGAATTTTTAGATGTTCAAAATTTGTGTTACGCATTGTTACGACAAAATTGGCGTGAACTAGTCGTGAACGATGCGCGAACTGGAGTAAACGTGTCGTGAACAGTGCGGGACGATGGGTGCTAATGCGTGCCATGCCACAACTGCCACGCACTGTTCACGACACGTTCACTCCAGTTCATGCATCGTTCAATCTAGTTCACGACATGTTCACGAATATGAGCGCATCGCAGCCTTCCCACTGACATGGTCACGCATTGATGGCACGACCAGTTCACGCACTGGGACGCATCCTCCCGCATCGTCCCGCACTGTTCACGACAAGTTCACGCCAGTTCCCGCATCGTTCACGCCAGTTCCCGCCGGTTCACGAATAGTTCACGCCAGGTCCAGCATCGTTCACGCTAGTGCACGACTACTCCGCCAGTGGTGCTCTCGTGGGATTTGGGGGTGTATAAATAGAGCTTCGAGGACACTGCTTGCCATTCCAGAGCTCGCCAGCAAAGAAACAACATGCCCCTAAGCAGACTGACAAAGGGAAGGGGGAGAACAATAGAAGTTAACATGATAGAGGAGACCGCTGATCGAGATTCTCCTCACTCCTCATTATCAAGTCTTGATTTCGTGATCCCGGAGACACAGCAGGATACAAGCCAGAGTCAGGTACCCAGTGATGACGAAATGAAACAGAAGAAGCGGGTTCGGATGTCAATGAAGGAAATTCCTGACTACCGCTGGACAGAAGAGACGGAGACTGTGTTGGCCGACCTTGTGAAGGAGAACCCCATGCTGTTTGACAAGAAACACAAGGATTGGATTAACACGGTAGCGAAGAACAGCCTGTGGGACGAACTAGGAAAGCAGCTGGATCCTCCTGCCACTGGTGCCCAATGCAAAAAGCGTTACGAGAACTTGAGGACCAGGGTGGGGAAGATTATGAAGAAGGAGAAGAAGAGTGGAGCTGGCCAGGCCCAAAGGTGTGGCCGTGAGGAGTACATCATGGAAACGTGGGCCTTCCTCATACAGCACATCGTCCGGGGAGAGACAGTCTCCAGTGAGCAGTTTCCTGGCTCAGAAGCAGGTGCAGTGACGGTCAGCTACGTAGACGATGATGATGTGAGGTCCACAGGTTCCCACAGCCAAGCATCTACGAGCACCTGGAAGGACAAGGGCAAGGGTAGCGGTCCACCCCAACAACACTAGACACCACACCCAGCGACACCTGTGTGTCCGAGAAGGACTTCAGTACTATATTGAAGAATGTGAGAATCCAAATGTCTACATGTAGATTGTATTCCAGTTTCATCCATTGTTTTTGATATAGGATATGCAATCTGTTGCATTAAAATGCTGTACTAAATTGTTACAATGTTTGTATAATATATATATATATAATATATATTATATAATATATATATAAAATATATTTATAATATATTTGTATAATATTTTTTGTTTCAGATAATGTCAAAAGCAGAATCCATGGCGACCCCTTCGTTCAGTGCCCGGCACAAGATTGTGCACGATTTTGCGTGCCTGCTGGAAGGCTACATGCGTGCCATCCCAGAAGACCACTGGCACGAGTTCCAGATTGAGTGCCTCAACCTTGTACACCGCTACAGGCAGCGGCGTCAGGTCTTCCAACAGCCACAGCAACAACCAGTCGTGACCTGGGCAGGCCCACAGCAACAGCAACCTTGGCAGCCCCCGCAGCAGCAGCAACCTTGGCAGCCCCCTCAGCAGCAGCAACTCTGGCATCCACCTCAACCAGCACCCTCGCAGGCACAGCCAGAGCAGCAGCAGCAGCATCGTCCAGCCAGTCATAACTGGATGCCGCCCCAGTCACCACAGTATTCAGGCCAGTCTTCCTGGCCCCGTACCGCGGAGTGGCAACCAGGGATGCCAACTCCACCGTCAGCCACCCTTTTCCAGGTGCCTTTACCATCAACCTCATTATCCTCGCCCACCATGGTCCAGGCTCCTTCATTGTCGTCGCTGTCATCGACATTCAAAACACCTCTGACACCACTCAGCTTCCCTGTCCTGACCCCGGGGACCCTCGAGAGCAACCTAGAAGAGGCCATGTCACCCACACCCCTCTACAAGTCCAAGGAACTCATCACCCCACCAGTCCACGATTCATCCCCACGCAGCGGTACCACTACCACCAAGGACAAGGACAAAAACCGATGAGACACACTTGTAAATATTTGTAAATAAATGGACTGTGATAGTTGTACATATATGTTGTTTTAATGCAAATAAAATATTTATCTATTTCAAAAAACTTATTTTTGTCTATTACCTTAAAATACAAAGAAAGAAAATGGAAACAAAAAAATATTAAAAAGGAAAGAAAAATAAACCCAAAACTTTTTGATGTTAGCTGTTTTAATGTAAATAAAATGATTTTTTATTTCAAAATATTTCTATAACTTTAAAATAGAGAAAAAAAGGGAAACGAAAAAATAAATAGAAAGGAAAGGAAAATAAACCCAAAAATTTTTATGTTTGCTGTTTTAATGTAGAAATAAAATTATTTCTTATTTCAAAATATTTCTATAACTTTAAAATAGAGAAAAAAAGGGAATCGAAAAAATAAATAAAAAGGAAAGAAAAATAAACCCAAGAATTTTTTATGTTTGCTGTTTTAATGTAAAAATAAAATGATTTCTTATTTCAAAATATTTCTATAACTTTAAAATGAAGAGAAAAAAAGGGAAACGAAATAATAAATAAAAAGGAAAGAAAAATAAACCCAAGAAATTTTTATGTTTGCTGTTTTAATGTAAAAATAAAATAATTTCTTATTTAAAAATATTTCTATAACTTTAAAATGAAGAGAAAAAAAAGGGAAACGAAAAAATAAATAAAAAGGAAAGAAAAATAGACCCAAAAAATCTTTGTTTGCTGTTTTAATGTAAAAAAATAAAATGATTTCTTATTTCATCAACACACTTATTTTTCTCTATTACCTTAAAATCAAGAGCCAAATTTTTTTTTTATGTTTGCTGTTTTAATGTAAAAAATAAAATGATTTCTTATTTCATCAAAACACTTATTTTTCTCTATTACCTTAAAATCAAGAGCCAAAAAAAAAATTCTTATTTCAACACACTTATTTTTCTCTATTACCTTAAAATCAAGAGCCTAAAAACTTTTTATGTTTGCTGTTTTAATGTAAATAAAAATGTTTTCTTATTTCAAAACATAAAATAAAAAAAACACTAAATAAAAAGGAAAGAAAAATAAACCAAAAAAATAAAGGGACAAAAAAATACCACCAAGGACACTGACTGAGATGAGATGAGACACTTGTAAATAATTGGAATGTAATACTTGTACATATTTGATGACTGTTGTTTATATGTAAATAAAATGCTTTCTTATTGAAAAAAATAAAGGGCAACAAAAAATAAAAACGAAAAAGATACGTTTCTTTTATTAACAAAATGGAACAACTATGCAGCTCATGGAGGTACTACAATTTTTTCTTGCCAAGGGACAGCACCAGCAGGGGACATGTAGTAATGTGAAAGGTAGTCTTGCTGATCCTTTGCATCCTTCTGGGTATGATGGCCGGGTAGAGGCCCCAGCCCTTGCAGGTGTTGCTCATTCCTCCATCCACCAGGGATCAGAGCATGTGTGTCCGGATCTTCGTAGTCCACTTCTGTCAAAGCGCATGGGTATCTGATGAGGACGAGGTTGTGCAGGACACAGGCCCACATGGTGATCAGGTTGATGGTGTCGGGATTCTGCTGCATCGTCGTCAAGAAGCAACGGAACCTTTGACATAAAATTCCAAAGGCATTCTCCACGACACGTCGAGTACGAGACAACCTGTAGCTATATATGCGTTCTCGTAGGACTTGTGACCGATGGGAGAATGGTTTCATCATCCAGGTTCGGAGAGCAAAGGCGTCATCCCCTACGAAGTGATAGATCACTGGGTGGCCATCATCAGGAAGTGGTTCTGGTTGAGGCACTCTAGCTCTGTTGTCTTCTACAGCATCATGCAGAGAACAGTTGCTCCATGTTCCTCCATCCGACGTACCACCCTCTGCCCCAACATCCACATAGAGGAACTTGTAGGAAGCATCTGCCACTGCCATCAGTACAATGCTGTGGAAGCCCTCGTAATTGTAGTAGTAAGAGCCAGCATTGCGTGGCTTCTTTATGGCGATGTGCTTTCCGTCCACAGCCCCCAGACAGTTGTGGTAATTCCATCTGGAGCTGAACTTGGCCGCAACTCCCTTCCAGGCCTCTTCAGTTTTGGGGCAGCGCAGCACTTCGTCCTTGTAGACCGCGATGACGGCTTTACACACCTCGGGTATGAACTTGGAGATGGTACTTGCATCAACCCTGAAGCTGTACTGCAGACTTTGATAGGAATTTCCAGTGGCTAAAAAGCGGAGGGTGACAGCAAGCTTGAGTCCAACTTGAAGCGGTTCCCTCATGAAGGTGGACTGCTTCTGGAGGTGCGGGGTTAACTTGTCAACCATCTCTTGAAACAGGTCAGGTGTGATTCTGAGGTAATTTTTGTAGCCCCTTGGATCTTCCTTGTGGAGTTCAGTCAATAGACTGTCATACTGTCCAAACTCGTGCCTTCTGGTTAACCATTCCCTGACCCACACTTTCCTTTGTATCTTTCTTCGAGGTGGGGTTGCCTTTTGTTTCTCTTTTTCCTCTGCCAGCCTTTTCTGCCGCTCTCCAACAAAGGCTAGAGCAGCTGCCAGGTATAGGTATCTTCTCCTCTTTGCAATGGTGTCTCTGACAGTAAGTATTGTTGTCTCTTCCGAAGCCAATCCAAGAATGTCCTCGGGTTGGAGAACCCCCATTTTAATATGGCGTGGCCAAGTCGTGAACTGGCGTGAACGATGCGTGCCAATGCAGGAAGTGCGAAAACTATGCGTGAACGTGTTGTGAACTTGTCGTGAACTCGTCGTGCCAATTCGTGCCATGTCGTGAACATGTCGTGAACATGTCGTGAACTTGTCGTGAACTATGCGTGAACTATGCGTGAACTTGTCGTGAACAGTGCGGGAACCTCCCAGTGTGTGCCACAAAAGTGGGACGCATTGTCACGACAAATGCGTGCCAATGCGTGCCAGAAATTCGTGCAAATGTCAGGCTGGCCTAAGCCTGATGATTCATTGACAAAACAGGAAAATAAAGTTTATAGAAAATATGAGGGGAAAATAAGTTGGTTACCACAGATACTAGACCAGATTTGTCAATAACTGCTTTACTAATGTGAATGAAGAATAATGAAGCAAAGATAAGAGATCTTAAGCGGGTAAATCATGTCGTTAAAATAATTCATAGCAAACCAAATAAAGTTGTGTTCTCCAGAGTTGGCAATAAAACGCATCTTGTTATTTTTGGTCTAAGGGACGCTTCTTATAGGACTGGTGATAAAAGCATAGGAGGAAATCTTATTTCATTGGGATCAAAGAATATGTATGATGCTGTGCCTATCTTTTAAAAATCAAAGACAATACGAAAGGTTTGTCATTCTGCAAAGGCAGCTGAAACAAGGAATTTGTCTAAATTAGTTGATGATTCGGTATTCTTAGCCCATTACTCTTTGGAAAAGCTATTAAGATTCAGTGACTCTTCCTGTCAGATTGTTTACTGATTCTACGCCTTTGTTGGAATCAATTGGTAGTACAAAGTAGGTGGAGGAGCGATTGCTTCGTAGTACAATAACAGATTTGAAGGAAAAGTTGGGAGATACTTCTGCTGAATCTTATAGCTGACTTGAAACAAAATAGATGATAGAAGATATTTTGACAAAGGAAGGTAAAGATAACCCAGAGGTGTATAATATCTTTATTGAGAATAAATTTTGTCATGCTAGAAATGAGAAGAATCTGGTGTCATATGTCAATAGTGAAATTCACATGAGAAACATTATTTGATTTGTTATAAATTGTTCAAAATTTCATTAGGTTAAAATGTAAATCGTTAATCTTAAACCCGCATGGTTCAGGCCTTAAATGAGAACGCCATATGTGAGTCCATGAATTTTATGTTGAATACTTCATTTTTGACCGATTATAATATCACACAGTTTTTATCCTATACTTACTTTTCTTCTTCTGATGTTTTCAATTATCTCTGTTCATTAGTTCCATTTTTTATACCACACTAACCACTTTGCCTAACTTAAATTGTAACTATAGTTAATTCTTTTCTAGTGAGGCATATTTGCACAGACTCGCCGGGGTGCTCTTTTAGCTTTGAAAATTTTCCTATTAGCTCATTAGTCGGGAGTATATTGTCCGAATACCATCATTATTTTCAAATAATTACCAAGTAATGTGAATCGAAACTTATTTACTAACCTTAATTTCTCCCTCAGATGTATGTTTTGTAAATAGATAATGTTAACGAATAAATGTAGAGTAAGGTATCGTGATGGTAATTCTACATATAATAACAACACTCACCAAAGTCAACGACAGGAGCTTGTTTTCGGATACACACTGCATAGTTTTGTAACTTATCACACATTTTACACAAATTGAGGTAAATTACACTAAACAAAAGTATACCATGTTATTAAAAACTTTCTTTAATACCAGGAGAGGGGTTGGAAGGGAGAAGGACACGTATTGCGGTTGTAACTCGACGATGAATTTGTGATTTTTTTCAATTGGGATGTTTATATAATTTATACAATAATACAGTCTGCTCAAACCGAAAATATAGCTATTAATACAAGCTAAACCTTTACGAAAAAAAGAGGCAAACCTTTTCTATACGGAATACATCATAGGCCTATGATGGACGTCCGTTTAGAAAGGGAAGTCAGCCGAGATGTTGGAACACACACATATAGTATGCATGTGGGTGTGTGTATATCACTGATTAATTTAACATGTGCATAAGTTACATACTTTAAGCAATACACCCGAGTCTAAATCTTCATAAAAGAAATAAAAAAGAAAAGAAATAGCAAACCCTTTTTATACGGACTTACATCAATGGTGTAAGTCCGTATAGAAAGAGTTTATCGTGAGGGTTTAGATTTTAATAATTACGATATTTTCGGTTTAAGGATACCGTAATGTTGCAAAATATCATAATTTCAACGCAGAGTAAACACGACCTTTCTTTCCGACAGGCTGGGCAGTGGCACTGGCTAACCGCCGTCGAAATGTTGTGCATTCACACGAGGTGTTCCCTGTCTGTTTACCCGCGCGCGGTTTGCATTGTTTACTTAGAATTTGTCACGTGAGAACCGAGTGAATTGCGATAATTTTGACACTATAAGTTGTTGGTTGATTAACTGTGTTGATAAAATAAGTTATGCACCATGCCAAGAATATTAAATTATAATAAACTCATATGTTTTATTTAATGCCTCCCCAGTCATTTTCCATGTCTTTTCTTTATGTGAATCATTTCTATACATCTTGTTTGCCATGTCAAACATCTCCTCATACCCTGTCAACAACAAACTAACTCTAATTTCTATGACTATGAGGAATTTGTAGGCCACGAAACGATCGGGTACGATACAGGTCCTCGTTCACGCGAAACATCATCCACCCGTTGGTTGGAACGGGTGGCTAACTGCCGTCGAGGTTTCTTGGAAAGAAATCCGATCCGACTCGGATGGTTGACGACCGAGGGCCGCCGTCACCCTGACGGGTCGTGTGAACAGTTGCATTTGAATATACTTAAAAAATGAAAAGCTAGACGCTGCTTTCGACGGCCTGCCTGTCGGAAAGAAAACGGGTCGTGTGAAACCAACCACAATGCCCGTCCTTCTCCCATCAAACCTCTCTTCGGTGTTTGACCATAGAATATTCCTTTTATCTGCCCGCAATTTTCAACAATAGCGAGTTTGATTAATTCCACGTTTTTAGTAGATTCTGGTATTCAAATAAAGTTTATAAATACATGGTTTTCTTTTGACTATTGTAATTTATCCCAGTTAGCGTTAAAATATGTGGTAAGTTACCAAATTATGCAGCGTACATACGAAAACAAGCTCCTGTCGTTAATTTCGGCGGGTGTTGTTATCATATTTAGACTTACCATCACAATACTTCATGATATATTTATTCGGCAACATTATTTATTTACAAAACCTTTCTTTATCTGAGGGAGAATCTTGGGTTAGTAAATAAGTTTCGATTCACATTACCTGATAATTATTAGAAAACAATGATAGTATTCGGACGAAAATACCTCCAAAGAATCAGCTATTAGGAAACTTTTCCGAGCTAAAATGGCACCCGTACTAGTCAGTGCAAATCTGCCTCCCTTAAAATAATTGATTTTAAAGCTCCTTTTCTATTTTAAAGACAACTTCATTAAACTCGACAACTTGTCTTGTATATCCAATTTCCTCAACAGTATGTTAGGTAAAGACCTTGATTTCATTATTTAGAGTTTATCTGCTTTACAGTTCTGTGTTGTGTTGAGTAGCCTATCGTCTAACCGGCACCGAGCATGTTGAAATTTTACTTTTGTATTTCAGTATGGTAGACAAATAATTTTGTACTATTCTTTCAAAAAGCTATACCAATGTGTTTTTTTTTTCTCTCTTAATTAAATGTGTGCTTTAAGATAAATATTATTTCATATTTATGTCTAATGCGTTATAGTAACTTAACATTGATGAAAGCTACAGTATACTTGGCTTTAAAAGACTATAGGCTGCAAAAATTCCAAGATTTTATAGCTCAAACAATTCTATATTATTCATAAGAGGGATTTGTGCGGAGAGAGAGAGAGAGAGAGAGAGAGAGAGAGAGAGAGAGAGAGAGAGAGATTTGGAATATGATCACCTAGTTCTTAAATCGTTATCGATCCTGTGCAGTTTTAAAAATTCTCTGATGACGAGGAATTCTTTTGTAAAAGTTCTGTTTTAAAAAAACTGTATTTAAACCAGTGAGTTGCCGAAAGTCTTGCAACTTACAAAGAATTGTGGACGTAAGCCGCCTACTGTAACGATGGTGGAGTTTCGTGGGAAAGTTATAATGCCGTTTTAATTACATGGAAAACTGTATGCAGTTTTATTTTCAGAAAACACCTGTTTCTGGAAAACACTTATTCTAGAAAAATAGTTCACATTTTTTTTCTCAAACGTATGAAATGCACTACAAGAATGTTTTTTTTTTTCAACTTTGCCATTCTTTTGTAAAGGAGACAGCATATATTTATTTTTTTTTATTTTTTTTTTTTTTTTTTTATTTTTGACTTAGGCATAACCTACAAAGAAAAGGATTAGGTATTAAGACGAATTCTCAAGATGAACAGATATCAAGGGAAAATGAGAGAAACTAGGAAATACGGAAAAGAGAGAGAGAGAGAGAGAGTCACAAATTCGTGCAATATGGCAATCCCAAAAAGATATGACATGTGATAGCCTGGCTAACGTTGCGTGTCCCCCGAGGTATGCAACTTGAATTTAAGGTTATACAGTAATATATAAGTTAACTGAGGAGATTGTGTGCGGTGGTAATGTTGCCTTACATTAGATATGTTCAATGCAACGGATGGTTAAATGAATAATTGATTAGCTCATTGATAAACAGGTGTTTAAGAGACGCTACCTGTTTAACGGTTTATTAAGTAACGGACAAAACGTTCACACCAGATCGGTAAGCAAAACTTATTGTTGACAACTGAGGATAACAATCCAATTACAAAACAAGGATACAAGGATAAAGTACCAATTATATCTTAAAATACATTTTGGTGGGAAACATCCTGGGATGTCTTATACTAGTAAAGACTCAAAATTAAAAGGGAAGAAGATAATGACTGATTATAACGGAGCCCTAAAATACTAGAAATGAAAGGGATTATCTATTCATCCTGATAATGAAAACATTGTGAATCATAATTAAAAAAAGAGGAAATTAATAAATAAAAAATGAATGTAAAATTGATTATGATGATGAAATTATCAAAGTACTAAAGTCACGTTTTTCAAAGCGAATTCGCTTTTCACACTTGATGCAGTAGCACTGACATTTGATCAAATCATGAATCGGTGATAGATCTCCCCACCCATCCCTCCCACGTTTGGCATCTTAATTTACATCTATTTTGTAAGTTGCTTGGGTGTCTTCAGTATGAAATTCAATTGCGAATTCAAAATGTGAACCATAAAATGTTATGGGTATGTTTGTTAGAGTACTTTCATATATGTGATCGTCTATATCCGTAATTTCCATAAGATACATTCAGTGAAATTATCGTTGCGTACCTAATATTCATAGGTCATGTCATTGCATTAAGTTTTTCTTTTCCTTTATGATACAGAGTACACTTCTCTATTAGCTATGATGAAATTCCTAATCATATTGCAAATATTATTAAAGAACCACTTGCGGAGGTTACTGGCTCTAAAAATTAACACATGATCAACTACCGGTATTACAAATTAAGCGTTACTATGGATGGCTTTGGTATGTGCAGTAATCAAAGTAAATAGTTGGACTCTCCAGTTGCCATCAAGATATCATTATGAAGTTGGATAAACGATCTTTAAATTGCACATAAAGGTTTTAAGATGGCAAACAATCGATAGAAGTATGAATATAATATGTTACATGTGGAGGAATCGAACGGCACCACATCCTTGAGGACAGGCAATTAAGGGCCTATAGAAAGGAGGTCACTTTTTACCCTGCTATCAAAAAGGAGGGCACTAAACACAACAGCCTGTTTAGCTCAGTGTATCTTTTAACATCCACACCCTTGGTACTCTAACTTTGATGGATCAGTAACAAGGGTTAATCGAAGGACCCATATCTGAATAACCGTAGATATAACAGTGTCGAGGTTGGGGGGGGGGGGCGGTCACTTGAAGAGCTATCATGTCTATTGGGGTAGAAATATGCACTAGAATATTGGGTTGCTTGATTCTATTATTCTTGGATACAACATTTTAACAAGAACAAGTGAAGTTGCAGGAATGATTGACTTATCAATTTGAGTATCTTCAAGCACATACAAGTAATATCTAGTTAAATAAATTTGTCTACTTCATAGACACCTAACACTATAGTTACAACTGGTTTGGTTTCTTCTTCTAGAAGTATTTGTTCTGGATGTGGCAGTCCTTAAAAGGCTGCAGCTGCTCTCTGCTCGGTAGTTATTATTATTATTATTATTATTATTATTATTTCTAAGCTACAACCCTAGCTTGAAACACAGGATGCTATAAGCCCAGGGGCTCACATAGGGAAAATAGCCCAGCGAAGAAAGAAATAAAGGAAATAATAGAAGAAATTAACAAATAAAATGAAATATTCTAAGAACAGTAACAACACTGAAATAAATATTTCATATGAAAACTATAAAAAACTGTAACAAAATAAGAGGAAGACAAATAAGTTAGAATAGTGTGCATGAGTGTACCCTCAAGAAAGAGAACTCTAAAACAAGACAGTGGAAGAACATGATACACGAGCTACGATACTACCAAAGACTAGAGAACAATGGTTTGATTTCGGAGGGTTCTTCTCCTAGAAGAGCTGCTTCCCATAGCTAATGAGTTTCTTCTGCCTTTACCAAGAGGAAAGTAGCCACTGAACAATTACAGTGCAGTAGTTAACTCGTTGAGAGAATAGTTGCTTGGTAATCTCAGTGTTGTCAGGTGTATGAGGACAGAGGAGAGTATGTAAAGAATAGATCAGACTATTCAGTGTATGTGTAGGCAAAGCAAAGATGAACCGTAACCAGAGAGAAGGATCCAATGTAATACTGTCTGGCCTGTCAAAGGACCCAATAACTCTTTAGCAGTAGTATCTCAATAGGTGGCTGGTGCCCTGGCCAACCTACCTACCTACCTGCCTACCTATCTACCTACCTACCCACCTACTTACCTACCTAGTTAGGGCGATTCTTCTTGCACTATTTTGTATGGTGGTTATAGTCGTTCTGTTCAGATGGCTGTAGATGTTCTTGGTGCAGTAGTTAAAACAATTCTACTCTCATATCCCCAGGTAAAGTGTGCTGTTGGGCAGGAACGAGGAGGGGGTCGGGCATCTTCGGTGGGGTGAAGCTGTGAGGCCCGCCTAAGGATGCACTCATTGGCCATGGTGAACAAAGACATACTGTCTGGAATAAGAGACACGATTGGTAGTCGATGCCAAGGAAGGGAGGTCTTAAGATTTTAAAAATATAGGTTAGAGAATTAAGACTGGGGGAGTGTAACTGTCAGAGAATGGATAAGACACTCTCAAAAGGAAAAGCTTTGAAGCAAACCTTTACTTGAGGAGACTGGAGGGATTATTGATAATCTCGGATCGTCCAGAATCAAATAAAAATTTACGGTAGATAATCGTTGTATGAGAATTTGGATTTCGTAGAAGGTAAGGGGTTTAGGAATTAAGCATTAGCAAATGGCCTCGTATGCCTGTGGCTATTCTCGGACAGGCAAAATTTTATGAAAGAAAACTACATCGAAGGATTTAGCTTTCATAACAGGGTCGGAGATTTAATAGAAAAACTGGTGGGGGTTTCAGATTATGAAAGACTAAACAACACCTGTTCCTTTAATCAGATTTTAATGGTAGGTTATATGCTGGAGGAAAAATTTAGCTACGTGTGTTTCTCTTGGAGGCTCTGAAAATCCAACCGGCTTGAGGAACTGTCATTTTTATGGGATACCTTTGTCCCAATCTCTTTCTGGATTTTAAGATTCAGGTAAGAAGGTAATTTTACATGCCCATGGGGAGTCAGTTGATCCGATAATTAGCAATATGAATAGTGATATTAAGGTGTAACATGTTTACAAAGAGAGATGTTGAAAAGTTATTAATTTTGATACCAAATATGGATATATATATATATATATATATATATATATATATATATATATATATATATATATATATATGTATGTATATATGTATATATTATATATATTTATGTATATTTATATATATATATATATATATATATATATATATATATATATGTGTGTGTGTGTGTGTTTGTGTGTGTATATATATATATATGTATATATACTGTATATTTAGGGCTAATGATTATACAATTGCAATTCAGTTTAAACCGAATAGTATATTAATGATTAATATAAATTTGTTAGTGGCATTTTAATTCTAATATTGATTAATTCAATACTTATTTCTATTAGTCTAGTAGATATGTCGAATAAAATGGCCAAGATGTTCACTTTCGGAAGAAAGCATGAAAATTTGCATACAGGGGTTTTTGAGTAGGCTGAATCCATTTCTAACCGGATCCACGCTGGCAAACCAAGGGGTCTTACTCAAAATCGAGAAATCCAAAATGGCCGCCTTGCGTATTGCCAATTTTTATATTTTATCAGAACTTTGGTTCTATTTGACATAGAAGCATGATCTTGGTGTTGATTTATAGGTTTTTAGCGTCAAGGAATTCAATGAGTTACACTAAAATACCATAAAATGATATTTTGAGCAAAATCCAAAATGGCTGCTTTCTGCTGGTAATGCAAATATCAATCTAGTTGAACGTTTTTCTTCTGTGTGGCACATAGCATCTTATGGCTAAATATAGGTCTTAAGTACAAGAAATTTGGTTACATTTTACTATAATTTGTAGACAAAATAAGAACCAGTAAATGGTTATCTAAACACTTAACATATAGGGTAAACAACTCAATGAATTATTGTTTTATTTTTGTTTAGTTCTCAGGAAGATCGTACATGTATATCATTCCATAATTCTTATGTTTAATTCTGTTTTCAGAAACTGTCATTATTCTGATGATTTGTTTAATTTTCAGAACTGGTCATTATCATGAAAATATTTGTTTTATTTTCAGGACATATATCTGATTAGGCTACATTTTGTATGACAAAACCGAAATATTTTATGTAGATATCTCACTTATATAAATACAACTTATTTCTCTTTCTTTTCAGGTGATGACTCTGAGGTGCATGCTTACCTGTTACAACTGATGAAGAAGAAACTACTATGGCAACCAAGAAAATAAAGCTTGACAGTGGTTCTGAAGTGGTCTTGCCTGAAACCGATTGGACACTCTGTGCTCTATGTCAAAAATGTACACCGGAACCGCTGCGAGACCAATCTCAATCCAAGAATGTCCATCAGTCAAGGCCTTATGATACAATAGCTGAACATATCCGGGAGCTACACTCACATGGTGCCCTGCCAATAAACATAAACTTGTCAAGCCTAGATGACAGCTAATGTATAGCTGCAACTCTTTCCAAACACAATGCAAAATGGCACAAAACATGCCACATGAAGTTTAGCAAAGAAAAAGTTGAGCTTGCCCACAAGAAAATGGCCAAAGTGAGAGAGACTGAGACTTCTCCGCTCAAAAGCAGACTACAGGCAGCATTCCCTGGATCCTCCATTCAAACTGACAAAAGCCTATCCTGCTTCTTTTGTGA
Organism: Palaemon carinicauda; assembly: GCF_036898095.1. NCBI lineage: Eukaryota > Metazoa > Arthropoda > Malacostraca > Decapoda > Palaemonidae > Palaemon > Palaemon carinicauda. Next base: position 59,069,959 of record NC_090740.1, read on the forward strand.
TGACAAAGTGGAGGAAGGTTATCATAGAGCTGCTACAGCACAGATTGATGCAAATGTTCGGAAAATGGCAACAGAACTTCGTGATACCAGATTGCTTGCCAAGCTGTCCTGAGGCGATATGACTGCAATAGATGCTGTATACCACAAACAGTGTTTAACTGCTTTCTGCAACAGACACCGCACACACATCAGGAAAGAGGCTGTGAAGGAGGATCCAGATCTAACACCGGAGTCTATAGCCTTTGCAGAATTGGTATCCTATATTGAAGAGTCTCGGCAAGACGTAGAAAATGCTGAACACATTTTTAAGCCGTCAAACCTTGTACGACTGTACAGGTCACACCTTCAGCAACTTGTTAGTGATATTCCTGAGCGAACAAACTCAACTCGTTTAAAGGAAAAGCTTCTTGCACAAATTCCTGACTTGGAAGCACATAAAAGCAAGTATGAGGTCGTGCTGACATTCAAGGAAGACGTTGGAGAAACGTTGTGGGAAGCAAAGAAACATGACTGTGATAGTGATGCTGTAGTTCTGATGAGAGCTCCAAATATAATCAGGAATGAGATATTTCAGAAGCACTATTCGTTTACAGGATCATTAACAGATGAGCAATATGATGACAACACAGCCTCTTTGATGGCGTTAGTTCAGATGGTACTTGGTGGTGCAAATATAAAAAATCAGACGGAAAACAACCATGTTGTGAAAACAGCGGCAATATCCATAGTTGAATTGATTACATTCAACACAATCAAATGTAGTAGAAGAGAAGCCACTGCTCCAACGACTAGGCACAGCCTGGAACTTGAAACAAGACTACCTTTGTATATAGGGTTGCTTATCCATAATAAGACCCGAAAGCGTGACTTAATCGACACCCTTTTTGAGAAAGGGTTGTCTGTATCTTATGACCGTGTACAACAGATAGCAACTGATGTAGCAAACAGTGCATTGTCCTCTTTTGAAGATGTTGCAGTTGTGTACCCCAGAGTCCTAAAAAAGGGTCTTTTCACAACAGGAAATCTAGACAACATCGACCACAACCCTTCTTCCACTTCAGTGAAAAGTGCATTCCATGGAACTGCGATATCTCTTACTCAGCATGTAACTAATGAATGTTCAGGCACAGAGCTTCAGACGACCCCTCTCATTGACCAGAACATGCCAAAAACAAGGAGGATGAAGCCAATTATGGAGTCTTACATTACTGTCCCACCTGCTGCTTTCCCAGATGATAGTCCTACTCCACACAAGACAGAGGGACAAGCTGTTCCAGAAACGTCTCCAGATTCAGACCACCTGCAGTTAGCCTGGGCAAGTTCAGTTGAAAAACTTTGAGGAAACATGAACTGAATGCAGATGATAATATTTCTTGGTCAGCACATTTTGCAGCATCACAAGCTTCCTGCCTCAGACCACCAGCAATTTCTGGACTCATGCCATTATTTCGAGAAAATGCTCATTCTCTGGCGATGGTTGAGCATGGTATGGATATGATCGCTCAAGCTACAAATCATTTACATCCTGGACAATTCCCAATATTGACTGTTGATCAACCACTGTTTGTAATTGCCAAGAAGATACAATGGACCTGGCCAGAAACCTACGGAGAAGACAAGTTTGTGGTGATGATGGGTGGCTTGCATATCGAGATGGCTTTGCTTAAAGTTCTAGGAGACTGGCTAGATAGCAGCGGATGGGTGAGTGTGATGACAACTGCAAAAGTTACAACTGAAGGTAGAGGTGATGCTCTCAAAAAGGGATCATTCACAGCCCGTTCTCAATGGGCTCATCAAGTAACAGCTGCCGCACTTTTTTGCTTACGTAACCAAGCATACAATTCCTACAAAGAGAAAGTTGAGGCAGAAGGAAATCAAGTGATGTTGTTCAATGACTGGTGCATGCTCATGGAAACTATACATCCCCAGTTTCGATACTGGAGCAAAACCTTCAACCTTGAGGTTCTCTTCCTTCAGGTCATGCAATCACAGCGCAAAGGAAACTTTGAGCTATACATTAGCACCCTGGGGAGAATTGTGCCTTGGATGTTCGCCATGGATCACTTTCATTATGCAAAGTGGTTACCAGTTCATGTGCGAGATTTAGTCCAGCTAGAACAGGAATACCCAGCTGTTTACCAAGAATTCAGAGAAGGTCTTTTTGTTACCCAAAAGACCACACATTGCTTCTCCATGATGGCACATGACCATGTGCATGAACAGCTTAATGCTGTGCTGAAAGGAGAAGGTGGGATCATTGGCATAACTGAAAATGAATCAGCCCTCAGACGATGGTTGATCGCTGGTCCGGAGATGGCTAGGATCATACATGATGTTGAAGTGAGTCTATCTCAGAAGGAAACCGATGACAACCGACATCACGAACAAACATTGAATAAACAAAAGAGATTTGCCTCAGATGTACAAAGCGTGATAGATGTAATGAATGATCTAGGTAATCCCTTCACAGAAATGAGTACTGATCTCCTAACACTAGACACAAAGGTCATCATGGCTGATGAAGTCATCAAAAACATCTCAGAAGCAGAGGAAATAGGAAAGAACCAGTACAAAACATTTGTTGATTCCCGACTTGTGAAGATGGAGAAGGCACTCTATGAAACGGTTCCAAAGAACAATCTTAAATTGTTCAAGTCTGGAGAGCGGAAGGTGCCCTCAATGAAGAAGTATAAATTGGGAAACATGAAGAGTGACCTGCAACTATTTTCCAGAATGTATATCTCTTGCCAAGCACGAAATGGAGAATTGGACATCTTCTTCCAGCATGAGAACCACTCTTGGCCACCGTCGCTGGCTGAAAATAACATGATGCGACTTGGAGAAAAAGCTGAATTACTGAAGTGTTTAGAACCACTAGCCCAACGACCACAGAACATACCTGATGTGGATGTGAAGATATTTGATGGGGCAGCTCTCGTCCACACATTGGATCCCAAGACTGCTAAAACAAATGTGAAAACTCTCAAGAGGCAACTTGAACATGTGGCTCAAGTAGATGTTGTGTGGGATGCCTATAAGGACGACAGTCTTAAAGCACACACCAGAGAGCATCGAGGTACTGGAGAAGCTCTTCGGGTTTCCGAGAAAACACGACTTCCTCACAACTGGAAAAGCTTCTTGCGTGTTGACAGCAACAAGGTGGAACTCTTTAGATTTCTAGCCAATGTGATCAAATCTGAATCAACAGTACTAGGAAAGATGCTGGTCACAACAAAAGGTCAGAATGTTGCCTCCTCCTCAACACTTGATGATTCTGGGCTTCAACCATGCACTCATGAAGAAGCAGACTACCGAATGATGCTTCACTGCTTCCATGCCTACAGCAATAACATGAAGAGGATTATGGTGCATGCGACTGACACAGATGTCTTAGTTCTAGCCATTGTGACTGCTATCTGCATGAAAGATTGTGAACTCTGGCTAGCATTTGGTCATGGTACTCACTTTCGGTATATTGGAGCACATGTCATAGCTAGTGAGCTTGGCAATGATTACTGCAGAGGCCTCCCATTCATGCATGCCATATCAGGATGCGACACGGTGTCTTCATTTAGCTCTGTCGGTAAGAAGACTGCATGGGAAGTATGGAAATCATTTCCAGAAATCACTGAAGTGTTTCAAAGACTGTCTGCTACTCCACATGAAGTTACAGAAGCGGACCTGAAGAAACTTGAAAGATATGTGGTTCTGCTGTACTCTCGCACATTGCAACTCACTGATGTAAATAAAGCCAGGAAGCACCTCTTCTTCTACTGTAATTGGAAGCTGGAAAACATCCCACCGTCACGTGCAGCACTTCTACAACATGTAAAGCGTGCTGCTTATCAAGCTGGATACATCTGGGGTCAGGCATTGGAAGCCAGTCCAACACTTCCGAGTCCTTCTGAGTGGGGGTGGACACTTGACAGTGAGAGAATGTGGGTGCCCTTATGGAGTACCCTGCCAGAAGCATCAAAGGGATGCAGAGAACTCATTAAGTGTGCCTGTAAAAAACGGTGCACAGGAAGATGTTAGTGTGCTAAAGCAAGCCTCCCGTGCACACAGCTGTGTTTTTGCGGTGGACAATGTGAAGAGGCCATTGACAGATTAGATTAAGTTTATTTCTTGAAATTTATAAAACATTTCAATATTTTGTTTTCATCTTAATACTGTTTCAGTAAAACCATTTGTCCAATGTATATTCCCAATATAATAAGAAAATGACAAGTGTACATCTCTATTCTTTGTGCGTTACGAGAAAGAACAATATTGCTTTCAATGGTTCATTGAAATTTATTTAAACTGTAACTAGATTTTTTTACTGGTGAACATATTATAGGAATCAAAATGCTTTATTGAATTTCTTGTCCCAAAACCTATTAATAACAGTGAAAAGGTGAATAAAGTAGTTATATGCCGAATAGACAAATAGTTTACTGGTTTGCATTATGCATGGAGGGCAGCCATCTTGAATTTTGTTTTAAATTAAATTTTATGTTTTTTTAAGGAGTCTTATTGATTCCTTGACCCTAAAAACCTATATATCTAAATTAAGATCATGTTTCTAGGTAAAAAAGAACCAATGTTCTGATGAAATAGTAAAATCGGCAATACGCATGGCGGCCATTTTGGATTTCTTAATTTTGAGTAGGACCCCTTGGTTTGCCAGCGTGGATCCGGTTAGAAATGGATTCACCATACTTAAAAACCCCTGTATACAAATTTTCATGCTTTCTTCCGGAAGTGAACATCTTTTTGACATATCTGCTGGACTATATTGCTTTGTTCGAAATCCTTGTAAGATTCTTTACATCACTAATTACAAATGAAATTTTAAAACTCAACTCTCTTAATGAAATCATAAAACCGAACTCTCTTATTGAAATCACAACTTTTAAACTTTTGCTGGTAGCATTGTAACCATAAGGCAGTGTCGAAAATGCCATGGAATTGTGAATACAGATCTCAAGGACTGTCTAGGTAGTCTGATGTTTGGTCCTCTTATAGGTACTTATATTCTCTTTATCTACACATAACCCGAAAAGTCTAGGAGGTTTCTAACACCTTATTACCATTTTTCAAACAACGGACAAAAGTAAGCATGTTACAAATTTTTATTGTCGTTTACGTGGGGAAGTACTATAACTAGTTATTCAGAGGTCAATTGCCTTTAATATAAAAGAGTATCTAGCTGTATATCAGCATCCTGTTTCTCATGAGCCAAGCTATTATTATTATTATTGTTATTATTATTACTTGCTAGATTACAATACTAGTTGGAAAAGCAGGATGCTGTAAGCTCTAGATCTCCTACAGAGAAAATAACCAAGTGAGGAAAGAAAATAAGGAACCTACAAGAGAAGTAGCAATTAAGATAACATATTTCAATAACATTAACAATATTGAAATAAATCTTTCATATATTAACTATAAAAACTTTAAAAAGCAGGCGCAATGGAAACAAAATAGAACAGTGTGCCTCATTGTACCATCAAGCAGGAGAACTCTACCCCATGACAGTGAAAGACCATGGTAGAGAGGCTATGGCACTATCCAATACCAGAAAACAATGGTAAGATTTTTGAGTGTCTTTCTCCTAGAAGAGCTGCTTACAATAGCTAAAGAGTCTCTTCTACCCTCACCTAGAGGAAAGTAGCCACTGAACAATTACATTGCGGTAGTTAGCTCCTAGAGCGAAAAAAATTGTATGGTAATCTCAGTGTTGTCAGGTGTATGAGGACAGAGGAGAATATGTAAAGAATGGGCCAGACTATTTGGTAAATGTGTAAGCAAAAGGAAAATGAGCAGTAACCAAAGAGAAGTATCTCATGTAGTTCTGTCTGGCCAGTCAAAAGACACAATAACTCGTTAGAAGTAGTATCTCATTGGGTGGCTAGTACCTTGGCCATGAGATTCAGGTAATAAAAGTTCATGGAGGCTTGGATTATTGTATCATTGATTGTCTTCTTCCCACTATGGCCAAGACTCAAAAAGATGATAGGAATACCTTTTTTTGTTCATGTTTGTGATTTCAACACTCACCACAAGGAGTGATTGAATTATGTTTCTCCTGCTGATTGATATAGGTTAAAAGCTTTGGACTTACCTCTGAATCAGGCTGTGAACCAATCATAAGTGAAGGTACTAACAGGTCGGGCAACTGCTTGTACCTACTCATAATTGTATAAAAGTGGTGGGCTTGTTTTCTTGAATGGGAATGTGGTAAACATAATTTATCAGTGCATCCCTTCTCATGTGCTAAAATACCGAGTGAAAGACAAACCCCACTTATTTGGTAAAACAGCAGGCCTATCATGTTTGGAAGGGTAACAGATCAGATTTGACCTGGAATAGCTTTACGCAGCTAAGGCTGTTGCTCAGAGTTTATGTTTCAGCAGAAAAGGAGTACTGTTTCAACATCAAAGAATTCCTTTCTGGTACAACCCAGAAACATAAGTAGTGGAGTACCCTTGACTGTGCATCAGCTGGCTCTATCACTCACTGTCCAAACGAAAAGGCAATCTTTTTGGCTGATGTGTTTGACAGTAAGAAGAGTAATCAGAAACTAAATCTTTCTTGTTCCTGTTTTTGTGAAGCTAAAATAACTAGTTTAGTTTTTCTTTCCCGTGAAATTAAATCACTTTTGATAGACCTTGATGATTATTGATGTGTAGACCCAAATGGCATTTTTCCATTTTTTCTTTACAAAGAATGCTGATTTCTTAGTTCCTCAGTTGTCTGTTATTTTCTGCAAGTTTAGCAGGAATGGGTTCTTTTACTACTTGTTGAGAATGTGTTTGTGGTAGCGCTAGCCGACCTGATTATCACCCAATATTTATGAATCCCATGTTATCTAAATTATTTGAACAATTCTTTGCAAAACGTCTAAATAACCATGCTGAAGGTAAATATTTGTTCCCTAGTTTAGAATTTGGCTTTTGCAAAGACTTTGGAGCGTGTGGTGCCCTCCTTACAATCTCCAAGGTTGTACAGAGATCCCTTGATTGTGGTCAGGTAGTTCATATGATTGGCCTTGATTTTAATGATGACTTTAAACATCTTAATCATGAGGGCCTTGTTTTCAAACTCTAACAGTTGTTGTTGTTGGGCACTATAGTGAATATACATTTGAAATGTGATATCTGGTTTTCCTTAGGATAGTGTTCTTTGCTCAATACTTTTCATACCATATACCCATTATATGTGATTTGGACTTAAAAAAAAAAATTATCTTTGCCTCAATGGCATCTCCTGAATGTAGATCCAGGGTTGCTGAAGTTTTTAATAGGGATCTAGCTAAAATTTGTGCATAATGCAAGTTATGGGGCATAAAGTTGAACCGTAACCAAACTCATAGTATGATTGCAAGTCGAGGAAAGTGGCTCAACATCCAGATCTTTACATTGATAATGTTTTTTTTAACTCTATCCGACTCCTTTGAAATTTTAGGTGTGATTTTTTATAGTAAATTTACTCACGAGAAACATCTTCGGCCGGATTCTTCTTTCATTCTACCTTGTTTTGAGTATTGTTCTCCTTTTTGGTCTTCACCTGCTGACTCTCATCTTCATTGGTTTTATCAAGAATTTGTGGTCTATTAAATTTCTTACTTCTGATCTAGATATCAGTCTCAGTCACCGTCGTTTAGTTAGGTCGCTCTGCATTCTGCATAAGATTTTTCACAATTCTGACTATCCTTTGGATTTAGATATTTCCATCCAGTATCATCCTATTCGTAGTACTAAGTATGCAATTAATTTTTACAGTCATGCCTTTTCCATCATAAGGCTTAATACTGCAGAGTATTATAGAACTTTTATTCCAGCTGTGACTAGATTGAGGAATGATCTTCCTGATCAGGCAATTGAATCGTTTGAGCTTCAAAGGTATGTTTTTATGTTCAACTGGCTGACATAAGTCTCTCTTTGTAGTTTATATGTCTGATTATTCCAACGGTGATACTGATGTTGAAATATTTGATATCAATTATCCATTGCTTCTCATTTAGTTTATGAATTTCCTTATTTACTTTCCTCACTGGGTTTTTTCACCCTGCTGGAACTCATGGGCTTGTAGCATCCTGCGTTTCCAACTAGGGGTGTGACTTAGCTAATAATAATAATAATAATAATAATAATAATAATAATAATAATAATAATAATAATAATAATAATAATAATGAGCAGCTTTTTCTAGGAAGAGTAAACTAGTAAATTATGCCAACGTTCTTAAGTCTTGGATAGTAGCATGTAATATATCCTTTCAGTCTTTTGGAGGCACAACACAAGTACACTATTCTATCAATTTGTAGTTCTTATTATTTTGTTTCATACATGTGATGGATAGGCGTAATGAACAGGACAAGAATGCCCGGTGGTATGCAAATAGATAAACATAGATGTACACTCAGTAGATATCTTTGTTCTTCATTTTCAAAATAATTTCTTGTAGCCCTTCACTCCGCTAATATCTAAGTTTATACTGATATCACTTAATTTTTCCCGTGAATGTTATTCTTTGATTCTATTCCTTTTATTTGCGTACAGCGATAACTTTCTTATTAAAGGCCTACGTCTTGGAGTTCTGTAATTTTCCAACTAGTGTTGTTGCTTGATTATAATAATAATAATAATAATAATAATAATAATAATAATAATAATAATAATAATAATATTATTATTACTATTATTATTATTATTATTATTATTATTATTATTATTATTATTATTATTATCATTATTTCTTATTTTCCAGGGCCATTGTAAAGTTATAAATCACGTGGGGAATTTGAAGTCCCCTTACCAGAAATTATTTTATTTGTCTGCGATTTCAGTAGGTTATCAACGCTGGAATCCAGTTTACCACCATATCATCAGGGTAGTCTAGTTGTTTCCTTCTGAATAAATGATAGTTTTTATTCAAGTCTTTTCTGAGAAGTCTTTCAATAGCAGGGAGTTGATATATTATTTCTGAGACTTGTGGCCCTGGAATATTTAAATTGGATAGTTTATACTCCAATTATTTTTATTTGAAATGTAAACGTATGGTTGATACATAAACCAAAGTTACATTTGTGAAGTTATTCTCGCACAGTATTCTGAATCAGTTATCAGAGATCCAGTTAAACACTGGATTTATTTTTTTTAATGCGCAGCTAATGTGTATTTCTTTTGTGCGTTTTCATGATGTTTTAGAGGGCATAATATACAAAACTGAAGTTAATTTTGTATTAGATTTACATTGTTTGCAGTTTTGGTAACTTTCCTTTTCTTTTTAACTGGCTGCCTCTCTTGCTGCATCTATACATTTTTTCTCTTATATGCGGTTGTATTTTTGTTAACTATAAATCTAAAGTTGCTGCCCTTAACTGCTTGTATTAGATGCACCTGATGACCTAACGATGTCGTTTATTGGGGAGCCAGAATGTGCGAATTAAAGATCATGCGAACCAGTGATTCTGGGAACGAAGCTTCCGGATTCCTTAGTTTTTATGGATGAATTTTTGGGGAATCGTTTTAACTTCGTACTTCTGATAACTTTAGTATATCGTAACATTGCATAAAGCATACATTTTAATAAAAGTAGAAGGGAGAGACAAGGTCTGAACAGGAAAGGAGGAAAGAGGGAGGAAGAAGACAAGGAAAAAGAGGAGAGAACAGTTGAAGGAGTAGCAGCAGCGCACCTCCATTGCCACCCCTCCCATGCCTCCTCCTCCACCACCACCTTTTGAGAGACCGCCAGTGGCTGGGGTGGAACCGGCCCGGCAAGACGTGATCGAGTCAGTTCGTTGGCCGACGTTCCGCGAACCAACACTCTCCAACAGACCCTCCCTCCCCATTCTCCCTTCCCCCGAAAAAGAAAGCCATAATGTGAAATGGGTTGAGCGAACCCCCCATCAGTGGGGTTGTCAGCAAAATGTGCTGACTCTTCGGTTTTCTTTGGCCAGAGACGAGCTTTTAGACTCCCCAAAGAGGAAAAAGTGCGGGAGGCCAATACGAAATTGCATCGAATAGTTTTTAGCTTTAGCGTAAAGTTTCGTACGAGTGCGGTTTACGTGTGCGTGCGAGTGTGCGTGATTTTTTACCGGGTTCGTCAAAGTTGAACTGAATCGAGAATACCCATACCACTGATTATTTCCAAGCAAACCGGAAGTTCGGTATCGATATTTATTGCTAAGCTCTTTCGCACTGCATGTTTACCAAGTGATTACAGAGCCGTAAAAGACGGGTCATTTGAGAGAGGATCTGTAGTGAAACTAAAGTAGATTTTGCTAGTTGTAAAGAGATTACAGTGAATTGTTGAATTTTTGTGTAAAGTAAAATGTTAAATATAGTGTTACTGTGTTAAGTGATGTGTGCATCAATGTTAATTACTCAGATATATGTATCCACCGTAGGACTGTAGATGTAATTGTTAACTAAGGAAACAAATTAGCCAATACAATTAGAAGCTTGAAGCCCACAATTTATTCATTTTGTGTAATCAACTATTCATATGGTTGTTATAATATCAAATCGATAAAGT
>NC_090740.1:59087982-59090482 GCF_036898095.1 Palaemon carinicauda
TTGGATTCATTATATAACTGATATGAATAAACAGAAAGCCGAATGGGAAGGATAAAATAGATAATTTCTTAAGGTAACTGAAAGGTATTTGTGATGATGTGTGAAAGGCACAATTATGTTACTTTAAATAATTCATATGTATGACTGAATGAATAACATGTAAAAGTAGGTGTAATTGTTCTATGAATGAAGAAATTAGATTAAGAGGGAATCGTTTTTTGGACATTCTAAATTTCTCCCCTGCTGAGTGGTACAGGAAACAGTGATTGTCATATATTGTTAGAATGCAAAATCATGTCATAGCAAAATAGGTAAGTTTAAGAATGCTTATTAAATTACTTTTGACGAGGTAACTCAAGAGTTTAAAAAGTGAAGAAACTTCAGAAATCAGTAGTGTTGCAAAAAAAAAAAAAAGATTGCCGTAGGCCGATAGGGGATAGTATTTGTGTTTGATTAGCTGAGCAGGGTTTATAGAAAGGCTTAAGACGAATAATAGATTCATCTTATGGGTAAAAATATTGGGAAAAGACATTTCTCCATGATTATATGGGAATGGCATTACTTCTTGTACATGGTATGGCGTTTAATGAGAATTCTGTAGGAAATTAAACTTATTACCAAAAGATTGATATCAGAATAATGGTGTAGGTTTATATAAAGAAACGTGTGCATAGATCAATATTTTGTTGGGTAAAATACTTTTAAAAGTTGAAAAAAGAAAAGCTGTTTTAAAGTGGGTTTGAGATAATGTTTCAGTTCCCATGCTTCTATTTCGATGGAATGATGAAAATAAGAAAAAATAAGCAGCTTTGTAGAGGTGTGGGGTAGGTTGTCAATGGAACATGTAATAATTTAATCATCCGGAAGACAAAATAATGATAGATGGTGTAAATTGTGTGATGAATCTTAATACAGATGATGGAAGGATGGATGCAGTTTGTTGGTATATAGACTATGAGAAGGTTCGTTAGGGAATGGTCAGTTATGAAAAGCAATTGCAGAATAGGTAAGGCAAGGGAAATAACAGGACGTGTGTTCAAAGGATTAATGAGTAAATTCGATTTTGTATAGAATCATAAAGGGTAATTTGTGAGATTGGTATAAGGAAGCTGACTGCCAATAAAAGATTCAAGGGGTTAGCACTGTTAAGATGAGTATTTTCCCTATTGCGATACCGAATGAGAATTGATTGGGTCAAAGGTGTGAACGTATATAGAAATTTTAAAAATGTTAGGTGAAAGAATATTATAGTGTTTTGAGATATTTTGGCCATATGAAAGGAAGAAGGCTAGCTAGATATGTGAAATGAGTGAAAATTTAAAGAAAAAAATATTCGGGAAAACAAGAACATCTACATTAGTAAGTCCTAGTGGATTAAATACTGAGGAAGTATAAGAGAATGTGTAGTATAGAGGTGTATGGCACAGTGGTTATAGTTGGGATCATCACTTTGCTAAAGGTCTCCCATGTCGGTGTATGAAGTGATTAAATGTGTGGAATTTATCTACTATTTAACAGTTAAAATATGGATATGGGAGTAACTAGTGTCTTTTTCCTTGAGGTAGGATGTGTGACTGGTGATATTTTGCTTATGCTGCGAAATTGCGGGACTGGAATGGGATGCACATGTACTGTAGATTAAACTGTAATAGAGAATCAGAATATTGTTTTAAATGAATTTTTCAACTGCAAAAATTTTTCCATAAGAAATTCTTTAGCATAAAAAACTGTTCAATTGCATACAATGGAAAATTTAATGTAGTTCTTAGATAAATGTTTCCATTTGTGCTTTTATCTTCGTATTTGATATGGTTACCCAAAGTGCAAGCGTAAATCCAAATGTCAACCAAGAAAAGAAGATACTGGACCAAATTAGGACCACATGGAACATTTGTCGCATATAAAAACTTAAAGCAATGGAACTGAATCCTATAAGGTGGTCAATAAATATTTTAGCATTTCTCCAAAGATGTTTGAGGGCAACAGGATCAGCGGCTAGTAAAAATAAACCATCCCTGTGAAGCAGTCTTCGATCAGAATAGATGAAGTTGTGAAGGGCCTTTGATTTTCTCTCTTGGGGATGCCAAAGAGAACGGTGAGATCAGAGGGATTCTCGGCAGACATCTAGTTTAGATGACGCTGCTTTCCTCCATTAGCAACCCTGAGGAAATCCTGTCGTCTGCCTTGGACATTGCAAAGACGTTAGGGCAATGTCTCGGATAGGATAAGGATACGTAAATATTGAAGTTATACTCAGTGGAGATACGGAAATCCATTTCTCTCTCTCTCTCTTTCATATATATATATATATATATATATATATATATATATATATATATATATATATATATATATATATATATATATATATATATATATATATTATTATTATTATTAAATGCTAAGCTACAACCCTAGTTGGAAAAGCAGGATGCTATAAGCCCAGGGGCCCCAACAGGGAAAATAGCCCAGTGAGGAAAGGAAATAAGGAAAAATAGAA
>NC_090740.1:59095482-59100482 GCF_036898095.1 Palaemon carinicauda
TGAAGGATAAACCGTGGTTCAATGATGATTGTAGACGTGCTTATTTGGAGAAACAGGAGGCCTATCATCTTTGAAAGGGTAACAGATCAGATTTGACCTGGAATAACTATACTCAGCTTAGAGCTTTTGGTCAGACAGATTATGCTTCCACTGAAAAGGAATACAATTTAACCATAAAAGAAACCCTTTCTGGTACAATTCAGGAACATAAATGGTGGTCTACCCTTAAATCTGCATTCTTTGGTGTAGATGCAACAGTTCCTCCTTTACTTAAACCAGATAGCTCTGTCACTCACTGTCTAAAGGAAAAAGCAACCTTTTGGCTGATGTTTTTGACGGTAAACAGAGTAATGAAAACTTGCACTTCCTCATTCCTGTTTTCCTGAGGCTAAACTAAATAGTTTAGCTTTTTGATCTCATAAAATTAAAGCTCTGTTGATGGACCTTGATGCTCATGGCGGTGTAGACCTAAATGGTATTTTTCCTTTGTTTTTCATAAAGACTGCAGATTTCTTAGCTCTAAAGTTATCTGTTATTTTGCGCAAGTTAACAAGAAGAGGAGCTTTTTGCACTTTTTGGAGAATTATTAATATTACTCCTCTATGTAAATGCGTTGATGGTAGCTCAAATCCAACTGATTACCGCCCAATTTCCATAACTCCCATATTATTTAAAGTTTTTTAATATCTTCTGGCAAAACGTGTTAATAGGTTTGCTGAAGTAATAATCTATTCCGTAGTTTGCAATTTGGTTTTCGTAAAGGCCTTGGAGCATGTGATGCCCTTCTTACAATCTCCAGTGCTGTACAGAAATCCCTTGATTGTCGTCAGGAAATTCGTATGATTGGCCTTGATTTTAGTACTACCTTTGACCATGTTAATCATGAGGCCCTTGTTTTCAAACTCAAACAGTTGGGAGTGGGTAGGTCTTTTCTTAGCATTATTATTGATTTTTAAAGTAATAGATCTCAAAGAGTTGTTGTTGATGGGTACCATAATGAGTGTCCATTACTTTGTGGTTTGACCTAGAAAACAAGCTTGTTGCATATGCACATGACGCTACTCTCTTTGCATCAATTCTATCGCCCGAATGTAGATCTGGGGTTGGTGAATCCCTTAATAGAGATCTATCTAAAATTAGCGCATGATGCAAAATATGGGATATGAAGTTGAATCCTAACAAAACTCAAAGTATGATTGTAAGTAGATCAAGGACAGTGGCTCCTCAACATCCGGATCTCAGTATTGATAATATTTCTTTAGCTTTGTATGACTCTTAAAATTTTAGGTGTGATTCTTGACAGCAAATTTACTTTTGAGAAACACATTAGGTCTGTTGCTTCTTACATTGCACAAAAAATTGGCTTACTGAAAAAGTCTTTGAAGATTTTCGGTGATCAATATATTCTGGAGAAGTGTTTTAATTCTTTCATTCTACGTTGGTTTGAGATTGTTCTCCTGTCTGGTGTTTAGCTGCTGATTCTCATCTTAATTTGCTGGACAGAAACTTACGGTCTATTAAATTTCTTATTCCTGATCTGGATATTAATCTTTGGCACTGTCGTTCAATTAGTTCATTATGTATGTTCCATAAGATTTTTCATAATTCTGACCATCCTTTGTATTCCGATCTTCTTGGACAATTCCATCCTGTTGGTAATACTAGGCAGGCAGTTAATTCTAATAGCCAGGCCTTCTCCATCATGAGGCTCAATACAACACAGTATTCTAGAAGTTTCATTCTAGCTGTGATCAAGTTGTGGAATGATCTTCCTAATCGGGTAGTTGAATCAGTAGAATTTCAGAAGTTCAAAGTTGCAGCAATTTTTTTTTTTTTTTTTGGTGAACAGGCTGACATAAGTCTTTTTATAGTTTATATATTAAATATCTGTTTCGACGTTGTTACTGTTTTGAGAATGATTTATTGTTAATTTGTACTGATCATTTATTTATTTCATTATTTACTCTCCCAACTGGTCTATTTATCCCTATTGGAGCCCTTGGGCTTATAACATCTTGCTTTTCCAGCGAGGGTTGTAGCTTGGTTAGTAATAATATATATATATATATATATATATATATATATATGTATATATATATATATATATATATATATATATATATATATATATATATATATATATATATATATATATATATATGTGTGTGTGTGTGTGTGTGTGTGTGTGTGTGTATATATTGACTCGAAATGTATGAGTCTATATATAAAAATATATATATAGATATATATATATATATATATATATATATATATATATATATATATATATATATATATATATATATATATACTAATTCACAAAAAGGGAGTCACAAAAGACCTGAAATGGGAATTTACTCTTAGTAATATATAAAATATTTACAAAGATCATATTAACCTGAATTGAAAGACAGCTAGACTTGATCAACAATGGGGGTAGGCAGGTTTAGAAGGGTATATTCTATAACTAACCATATCCATGTAATTAAACAGCTAATAATAAAAAATGAATGGCATTTATAGACTATGAGAAAGCTTTTGATTCCGTCAAAACCTCAATAGTTATGAAAGTTCAACAAAACCAAGGAATAGAAGAATCTTATGAGGAACACTTGCTGATATTGATACAGGAAGTACAAAAATCCTAAAACTGCATAAAGATAGCGAGAAAATACCTATTTAGAGAGGAGTTATGCAAGGAAACCTCTTCCCTAATATATTATTTATAGCATGCCAAGAAGAAATTTGTCAGAATTTAGACTTTGTCGTGTTTAGTGAATCATAGGAGGAATTACAATAGATGATAGAAGATTTGAATAGAGAAAGCAGAAATTTCGGGACTGAAAATTAATAAGAATAAAACTAATATAATGTTCAATGAAAATGCAGAGAGACAACAAATAAAAGTTATGAACTAGCCTATAAAGATTGTTAATGAGTAGACGTACTTAGGACAGACAGTAAAGCTTGCCGCACACTGAGCCGTAACGGAACCGCCGCCGAAGCCACCGAAGTCTCAGAACAGAACAGAAACGACGTCCAGCGCGCACACTGATCCAGAAGCCACAGAACGGAACCGACACAGAATTCTATATAAACGAAGGAAGTTTTCCTCAATCATAACTGAGTTTTTATTTAATTGATGTTACAAAGATTAGATATTCTGTATATCAATGATGTTTATGTTTTTGAAAAAAAAAATATATATAATAATAATTAATAATTACTCCAAAATTCTTTGTAATAAATCATATGTTCACATCATTGTTATTAAAGTACATTCGTCAAATTTCTGACATCAGCAAAAAAGAAAAAAAAATATAATAATATACTAAACAATGATAAATAATAATCACTCCTAAAATCTTTGTATTAAATCATATGTTTACATCATTGTTATTAAAATACATTCGTCTAATTTCTGACATCAGAAAAATATTGGTTGCTATCACACTGACCTCCGAATTCCTCAGCAACCCTCTCAAAAACAACCGCTACAGTCGTTCTGCGCATGCGCAGCCTGTCAAACGCCACCGACGCTTCAGAAAAATATCTTTTAAAGAATACTGCGTTGGTTCCGTTCTGTTCTGGGGTGTCGGGTCCATTCTGTTCTGGCCTTGTTTGCGAAATCAGGTAAGAATGCATGCTTTCGATTTCTATCGGACGTTTCGGTTCTGTTCGGGCGCGTCCGTTCGGGCTTAAGTCTTTCCCCTAGACACGGACCGAAATTAAAAGAAGGATAAGTATGGTATGGAGAGAATTTGTTAAAGAAAAAAAAATTAGATTAATAGAAGTAAAATGCCGCTTTCTCTAAAAATGAAATTATTCAATGAGATGGTCCTACCAGTATTAACTTGTACGTCAGAAACTTTGTTCTAAAGCCTTAGAACATAAATTAGTTACAACTCAAAGAGATATGGAAAGAATAATCTTGGGAATAACACTTCTTCATTCTCCTATCTTCTTTGTCTACATCTTTTCCCACTTCTATGTGGGGTCGATGTTTCTGGTCAGCTTTCTCCATCTACCTCTGTCCCGCACTTCATCACTGGTTAATACCTTTGATCGAAGGTCATCCTTGATACAGTCCATCCACCTTCGCTTTGATCTCCCTCCTCCTCGTTCCCTGTACCTCCACTAGGAGACAGAAAAGGAGTAATATGGACTAAATTAAAGTAGAGGATATTCTAACAACATTTAAGAAAAAGAAATGGGCATAGGCAGGACATATAGTGAGAATGACTGACAATAGATAGACATTACGGATAACAGGATGGGTCCCTATAGATTGCTTAAGAAGCAGGGAAAGGAAGAGAAGACGATGGATTGAGGAACTAAGAAAGATTGCCGGTGTGGACTGGCACAGAAAGACCATAAACAGACGGAAGTGGTAGGCCATTTCTGAGGCCTTTGTTGTGTCAGTGGACTAGGAATGGGTGATGATGATGGTGATATATGGATACGAGAGCAAACAAAAGTAGAGGATATTCTAACAACATGTAAGAAAAATAAATGGACATAGAATGAGAATGACAGATAATAGATGGACTTTACGAATTACAGAATTGGTCCCTAGAGACTGCCAAAGGAGCAGGGGAAAGAAGAGAAGACGATGGACTGACGGACTAGTTTGCAGGTGTGGACTGGTATAGAAAGCCCCAAAACAGACGCAAGTGGAAGGACATGTCTGAGGCCTTTGTTTTGCAGTGCTGGTAACGGCTGCTGGTGATGACGAGGATATATATATGTATATGTATATATGTGTGTGTGTGTGTGTATATATATATATATATATATATATATATATATATATGTGTGTGTGTATATATATATATATATATATATATATATATATATATATATATATATTTATATATATATATATATATATATATATATATATATATATTTATATACACACACACACACATATATATATATATATATATATATAGGCCTATATATATATATATATATATATATATATATATATATATATA
>NC_090740.1:59102982-59110482 GCF_036898095.1 Palaemon carinicauda
TAGTAGGTTGACCAGGGCACCAGCCACCCATTGACATACTATCGCTAGAGTGTTTTTGGGTCATGTGACTGGCTGGACCGTACAACATTGGATCTCTCTTTCAGGTTACGGCTCATTTTTGTCTTTGCGTGCGCATACACCGAATAGTCTGGGCTATTCTTTACACATTTTCCTCTCTAATCATACACCTGACAATACCGAGATTACCAAAAAATTCTTCTTCGCCCAAGGTCATATCTACAGCAATATAATTGTTCAGTGGTTACCTTCCTCTTGGTAAGGGTAGAAGAGACTCTTCAGCTATGGTAAGCAGCTATTGAAGGCGAAGCACACTCTAAATTCAAACCATTGTTCTCTAGACTTGGGCAGTGCCATAGCCTCTATACCATGGACTTCCCAGGTCCTGGATTAGAGTGTTTTTGCTTGTGGATACACTCGGGAAAGTTGTTCCATCTTATTTCCCCTCCTCTTGATTTTTTAAAAAGATATTTATAGTTTATATACGAAAGATCTAATTTAATGTTATTACTTTTCTTAGAATATTTAACTTTGACAGTTCATTACTTCTCTTATAGCTTATTCATATCCTTGTTTCCTTTCCTCACTGAGCTATTTTTCCTGTTGGAGCCGTTGGGCCTATAGCATCTTGCTTTTCCAACCATAGTTATAGCTTAGCTTGTAATAATAATAATATTAATAATAATAATAATAATAATAATAATAATAATAATAATTGTGGAGAATTTTTATGTTCTGAGTGGGAACTTAGTCCGGGAAAGTCTCCTTATGACAGTTACATAAAGTTCAACAGGGGAGGATAATGAGCACTTACTCTCGGGGCACAAACGCCCTGCTAATACTTTACTGTCACAATTTACTAACCCTCACTCTCAAATACAAAAGGGGGAAATTTACTGTCCAGAGGCCAGAGAACTCCACACGTGAAATAAAGTAATTTATGGCCTACTCTAGCTTTGTCAGGTCTATAGTCATCTCACTCTTAGGCTCTGTTCCGAGTCCGTCCCAGCTACCCCAGCGAGATGCTGGACAGGTATTTTACGTTAATGTAATTAGACAAAATCCAAAATGGGAGCAGTGATGTAAAGTCAAGTTTAGAAGTTTAAAGATAAGGATCTTTACCTTCGAAGCAAATATATTAATGCAAAGTTCCTCGCTGTTACCACCTATAGACTTACTTAGGTTTACTCTTCAAATATTGGGTATTCTGTCCCGTGTTCAAATATTCAATTTACACATTAAAATAAATAAGGGAGCAAAAATAATAAGGAGGTTTAATTAACCTAATATTGATTTATTTCACAAATTTACATTAAAAGAAAACGGACACCTTAACAACACAAAAAATGGTATCAAAAGAAATGCAATTCAAATAATGAAAAATGGTTAATTAGACACGTGGTCTACAATAATTAATAATCAAAATTGGGTTGGACACGTGGCCCATGTGACCCAGAGACTGTGTTAGTCTCAAAATGCAAAAAATTATATAGAAAAAATATATACACACAATCCCACCGCACACAGTCCGAATACGTAATTAGCCAGTTTCCCTATCAAGTTAAAATTAGTCTAAGCTAAACTAAAAAATGGGGGAATAACTATGGCCATTGATGTAGTACCTGCACTCCATTGAAGATTGCCCTTTGCCCGTGATTGCCTATTGACCTGGTTGCACTTTGCACTCTTTACTGGCCCACCCCAAGAATCCTCGTTTGTGGTAATATGGTTCCCAGGTTCCACTCCTTCACTGTCTCCAGCCGGCAGCCACAGGACTCCTTGGTGAGTCACGTTTTGGAAGAGGGGGTGAGCCAGAGGTGCACAGGTTCACTGACAGGCAGGTCAGTCGGTCATGGTGACTTCTGAACGAATGGGCCCGACACTAAGGTCGAGGAGATCACCTGGCTTCACCTTTCCAGACAGGTGAGGAGCTTGATGCGCATGGTACTTCATTGGGGGTGTCATATCGGGACTTCAGGACAGGGGAATGTATTGTTGCAAGGAGTGCAGAGGAGGCAGGTTTTTGTACTAAATACTTTAGAGAAATCTTGCTGCTCTAAGGGAGTTTATATATACAACAATCCTACCTATTCTGGCTTGCTAAAAATTAATACTTTAAATGATTAATTAGCAATGGAGTGGTGCAATGGGCATACATCTTAAAATTAACAAACTTTAATTGGTATTGAGAAATAAAAGTTGCATTAATTCAGCAGTATTGAAATTTATATCAAAATTCAGTTTAGGAATTTAATCTCGACCCATGTAGTTAAGGAAAGAACCAACATACGCCGGGGTTACACTAAGGCCCTTTGTTGTGTGCGTATCTACGCTGTGACGTCACGAGCATGGCGTGCGCCACTGTCAACACGTTTATTTGATTTAGTTTAGAACAGTCCTCCCGATGTCTCGTTAAAGAAAATTGAATATAGGAGAGGACGTTTAAGGGGTAGCTATAGTATTAGTAGAAGAGAGCTAAAAATACGATTGAAAGAAGAAGAGTGAAGAAAATTCTTCACAAACTGGGGATAAAGGGGAGAAAAAAGTGATAGGGGTTAGTTCCGGCAAATGTGATTCAACTACTTGTTAGTATGAGCGAGATAAGCTTACTGGCTGAATGAAGAGTGAAGTCGTTCTTCACATCAACGTCCATTTAAAGTTAACAAAACGCTGTCAGCGTTAATTAAAATCAATTGAATTAAGGTTAGGCTTGAACGTGAATTTGGGGAAATTGAACCCGCAGGCAATGCTTCACAGAACCGTTAAGATAAGTAAACAATCGGTGTTAACTTTAAGCATACGATGTAATGGTAATAAAATGATTAAAAGTACTCAATTCTTCCCACCCTAGGGGTACGGATAGATCAAACAAAATGTGAGCCAATATCAATTGAGTTCAGCAACAAGTCCAGCCAATGACAAATAAAAAATTATGGGGGTGAATCCCAATCCCGGTCTGACCCCAACGTTTTACATGAAATGATTTTACATATGAAGTGACTGGTGTGATGAAAACTTTGAATTCGTCGAGTGACACAAGGAGAAAAGTTACCTTATTCTCGGCGTTAAAATTTGAAAAATCATCTGACTCTAGCTTGAATGACAAAATGAGACAAACTAGGTCCATGGGGACATCGCATTTCTGACAGCTTGGGTCTTGGATGTCACTTTGAAGGAAAAAGTTTGCAAGGTGAACAATAGAAATAAAACTTATATTCAGCACGAGCTGAAGGATGTTAAGGGGATTGCAGTAACATGACAAGTTATCAAGGCAAAAATTAAATTTACGCTTGGAGGTTATAGCAAGGGATTGGCCTGGAAAATGCTGCTGTACGACTTGGCAAAAATAGTAAAGGCTTGCAGTTGCGTCTTATATAACTGAATGAAAACAATGAATGATGTTCATGGTACCGTTATCCTTAAGCAAATTGATTTGTAAACAGGCTCTAAGCTCCGGTGCTAGGTCTACATGTGTGACCTTCGCTAAATCCGCCGTCAGTGCAAAAGGTCCCTTTCTGACTGCTAAGGTCTTAACTTTGCGATCACGCGCCTCATCCTGAGAGCGGGTTTCAAATTTTGACATGGATGTTTTAGCATCGACTCGGGTTGGAATGAAAGTTACGGCAACGTGAGCACTGGTCCATGGGATGGTATGGTTTTGATGATTGAATGTACCGGTACAGGCTTCTGCTGGCCATCACGCTCACGGTTAAGTTGGGTGGTATTTTCGCTACCACTTGGGGGGTCCATGATAAGACAATGAATGGTATTTCCTCCGGGACGGACTGTCACCGGCGGTAAAGACAAAGGGGGTTGAGGGCGATCAAACGCTGGTGGCTTAAGGTTTGGAGATGAGGACGGAGCACATGGGTCTGATACCAAATTACTAATCGTATGCCGTGTTGGCAACATAGTATTGAAATTTGAAGATTTTACAGGTTGGGGAATTGATACAAAATTATGAACATTGTGCCTGACTGCTGAGACATTAGAAGTTTCAATCAGGGGAACGTTAATGGCATTTACAAATGGACGGGTCACTGAAGGAGTCGCCCTCGAAGAAGAGCAAGATTGTTCAGGTTTAATTATTAAATTAAGATGAGCCATGAGGCTATTGAAAGCAATTTCAACTTTACTCGAAGAGGCAGAAAGCACTGGATAATTTAATTTAACAATGGGATGGTCGTAATAACGTCTCCAAAAATTCTTGTAATCGTTAAGTTCGTCTCTTACTTTACCAATAAGGGTTTTAAAATGACTTATGGCTTCTGGATCCATGTTGGGAAAATCTACAGAAGCAAGTGCATGAAGTGCTAAGTCTGCGTCCTCACAAACAAAGGTGAATGTCAACTCCTGTTCCTTAAGCCTAGCGTTAATCTCCTTGGGGCTGAGCGTTTCCGCCTTAGGCGGTGGAGGGATGTTTACGTTAAAAGTGAAGTTCGCCATCTTGGAATGACCACGTTTGATAAACGGATTCGTAAAACAAAACAAGGGATAACTGAATTTTCAAAGGAATGTAAAAATGAAACTTTACACATTTACTAGCGTGACAATTGAACATTTAAATTTATTCATGATGGGAGGAAAATGGTTAAATGATGAAAAACATATAAATCATGAAATTACTTTAAAATTCAGTGACCGGGTCCAACAAAGCAGACGATGCCCAGGTCACATGACTTTAGACTTCACTAAACAGAATTATTTACACACGTGGCGATAATGACTAATTAAGTTACTTTAAAGTAGAGCATATTAGAAAGCACATTGGCTTATAAATGCAAAGATTCAAGTTAAAAGTTAAAATAACAGGTCGAAGCTGACACTGTTGTGAGGATTTCACAATTACGGGCGCACTGGGGCAGCCACTGATCTATTCAAAATGTAGATAGGTGCACGAGGCAATGACTTAGATTTTAAAGTGCACTCTCCTGGAGGCTAAACAAAAATGAGATTTCCCTCACGTGGAGGTAAAACAAAAATATCCTCGCTAAAGGACAATACAAAAATATCCTCGCTAAAGGACAAAAACAATATCTCCTCGCTAAAGGAAATTAAATGCCCTACACACAGTAATTTACTTACGGTAGGAAACAATTACGCACCCTTAGTTTGGGCTGTAAGCAAGATCCGCAATCTCGGAACAAACACGTGGAATGAAACGGACTTGGTGAAATTAAGTTTCTACGTTACTTGTAAGAAGACTTAAAATTATGTTGCGCCAATTCGCTCTTTAGGACAAGGACACGTGGTAGGTATACGGGAACGTTAGCTAGAAAGGTTAAGGTTGGTTAGGGAAGGTAAACGACACAAAGGAAGGTAGACCAAGGTACAAAATGTTACAAATTAGATGCTTATTTAGCAAAATTAGTTGACAGAACGAGTACACCGGTGCTGTAATTGAGCAGTAAAAATGGGCGTCTGAACAACAAAACCTTAGTTCAAGTAGCTTAGAACTTTCTGGTATAAGTGGATTCCACCACAACACGTGGGTGAACGGATCCGAGACAAAGCGAAGTTCCTACGACAAATTCTAGTCTTTTTGTAGAGAACATTCAAATAAATTAACCTGGCTACGCAGCTCTTTCCTTAAACACATGATCAATGCAAAAAGATCATAATGATTAAAAATTTCTCTTCCCAATTAAAGTCTGGGCATTACATATTCGACAAACTGGCTGTGTGCATGTGGGTAAGTGATATGGCGAGTTACTATATGCTTAATCAAGCTGATTAATTACATTAATGCTTCAGAAGTCAAAGGTAAAAGATCCGGTTTGAAGGACCACTCGTGTGGAGAATTTTTATGTTCTGAGTGGGAACTTAGTCCGGGAAAGTCTCCTTATGACAGTTACATAAAGTTCAACAGGGGAGGGTAATGAGCACTTACTCTCGAGGCACAAACGCCCTGCTAATACTTTACTGTCACAATTTACTAACCCTCACTCTCAAATACAAAATGGGGAAATTTACTGTCCAGAGGCCGGAGAACTTCACACGTGAAAATAAGGTAATTTATGGCCTACTCTAGCTTTGTCAGGTCTATAGTCATCTCACTCTTAGGCTCTGTTACGACTCCGTCCCAGCTACCCCAGCGAGATGCTGGACAGGTATTTTACGTTAATGTAATTAGACAAAATCCAAAACGGGAGCAGTGATGTAAAGTCAAGTTTAAAAGTTTAAAGATAAGGATCTTTACCTTCAAAGCAAATATATTAATGCAAAGTTCCTCGCTGTTACCACCTATAGACTTACTTAGGTTTACTCTTCAAATATTGGGTATTCTGTCCCGTGTTCAAATATTCAATTTACACATTAAAATAAATAAGGGAGCAAAAATAATAAGGAGGTTTAATTAACCTAATATTGATTTATTTCACAAATTTACATTAAAAGAAAACGGACATCTTAACAACACAAAAAATGGTATCAAAAGAAATGCAATTCAAATAATGAAAAATTGTTGATTAGACACGTGGTCTACAATAATTAATAACCAAAATTGGGTCGGACACGTGGCCCATGTGACCCAGAGACTGTGTTAGTCTCAAAATGCAAAGAATTATATAGAAAAAATATATACACACAATCCCACCGCACACAGTCCGAATACGTAATTAGCCAGTTTCCCTATCAAGTTAAAATTAGTCTAAGCTAAACTAAAAAATGGGGGAATAACTATGGCCATTGATGTAGTACCTGCACTCCTTTGAAGATTGCCCTTTGCCCGTGATTGGCTGTTGACCTGGTTGCACTTTGCACTCTTTACTGGCCCACCCCAAGAATCCTCGTTTGTGGTAATATGGTTCCCAGGTTCCACTCCTTCACTGTCTCCAGCCGGCAGCCACAGGACTCCTTGGTGAGTCACGTTTTGGAAGAGGGGGTGAGCCAGAGGTGCACAGGTTCACTGACAGGCAGGTCAGTCGGTCATGGTGACTTCTGAACGAATGGGCCCGACACTAAGGTCGAGGAGATCACCTGGCTTCACCTTTCCAGACAGGTGAGGAGCTTGATGCGCATGGTACTTCATTGGGGGTGCCATATCGGGACTTCAGGAAAGGGCAATGTATTGTTGCAAGGAGTGCAGAGGAGGCAGGATTTTGTACTAAATACTTTAGAGAAATCTTGCTGCTCTAAGGGAGTTTATATATACAACAATCCTACTTATTCTGGCTTGCTAAAAATTAATACTTTAAATGATTAATTAGCAATGGACTGGTGCGATGGGCATACATCTTAAAATTAACAAACCTTAATTGGTAGGCCTATTGAGAAATAAAAGATGCATTAATTCAGCAGTATTGAAATTTATATCAAAATTCAGTTTAGGATTTTAATCTCGACCCATGTAGTTAAGGAAAGAACCAACATACGCCGGGGTTACACTAAGGCCCTTTGTTGTGTGTGTATCTACGCTGTGACGTCACGAGCATGGCGTGCGCCATTGTCAACACATTTATTTTATTTAGTTTAGAATAGTCC
>NC_090740.1:59115482-59120482 GCF_036898095.1 Palaemon carinicauda
TAATAAAAGCCTGGAATTTTATTAATTTAACTGAGAAAAATCATTACGTTTAATTTTTTTTTTTTTTTTTTTTTTTTTTTTTTTTTTTTTTTTTTTTTTTTTTTTTTTTTTACATTCGAAGAACAATTAAACGTCTCACTGATTTCAGTATTCTACCAGCGTCTTTTGGCACTGACATCATATGAGAGAAAATTAGTTATTGCCAATCCAACTATTATTTTTTTGTTTACCTTTTCTGTTTGATCAAAATAATAAAATATTTAATTTGGATACACTTTTCATATCTTCTCTGCTTTTTCAACCTTTTGTTGCTTAGGCCATATTTTCTTATATTGCAGTTTTACAGAGAAAATCAGAGCACAAACGAACGATATATTTGATATTCTTACAATTTTGCTCCCGCAATGAGAGAATTAACTTGTGAAGGAAGAATGTCATTGATGTTCATGGGACATAAGCACTATGCATAATGTGTATATGCACTCATCAAAGAAGGGTTATCGTTTCAGGATGCACATTGATGAACATAATAAATTAGACTATACAAAATCCAGATCCTGACGTAAAAAATGCTGAACATGACTTCTGACAGTATCTAATAACTCCATGCGTAGCACACTTAGGAATGCCACTAGTCAATATATCGAGGGTCGTGGATTGTGAAGAAGACCTCCCCTCAATCTATTTCATGGCGAAAAACATGTTCCACCATAACTACTTAAGTGAATCCTTAGCCACACACACACGCACACTAACATACACACACACACACACACACACACACACATATATATATATATATATATATATATATATATATATATATATATATACATAGACCTATATATATATATATATATATATATATATATATATATATATATATATATATATATATATATATATATATATATATATATATATATATACAGTATATATATATATATATATATATATATATATATATATATATATATATATATATATATATATATATATATATATATATATGGGTGGCTGTGGCTATTACAGATTTGCTGATCATGACGACGCGCAAACCCTTTCACCTCGTTAAGTTGTCCCAACTATGAAAGGTTGGCTTGCTATGAACGATCAGACAAAATTCTCCCACCATCACCAATCATCATTGGCTAGCGTGGTGATGAAAAATGGCCAAAACCCAGGCATGAATAAAACCTAATCTTGGTTTGAAGTCCCCACTGGCAGGGGAACAATTGCCCAAGGTGGTGGGCAGCTACATTCCTTTGCAGGAGCTGCTAAAAGATTTTGGACTAGAACAGGCTACCTTTGGAAACTGAACCTTGCAACAGTCATCGTCAGGACTCTGTCTAGGGATGATCTGTTGAATCGTATATACCGTTAAAAGTGGGCTATATATATTATGCTTCAGAGGACATAAGGGTACACAGGAAAAGCAATAGGTTTTCCTATTAATAAAAATATTGCAGGTAACAAAATTTTTTTTTGTAGTACTTGTGATAGAATTGCATGATTAATTATCAAATCAAATAAGAAATATAATCTAGAAGATTATTCAAATTTATGCATCAACAGCATCTCATGCAGAGGAAAAAATAGAAACTTTTTTTATGAAGATCTGGAGATAGCCATGAAAAAAAAATACATAGAAATAAATTCACTTTTATTTTGTGTTATATTAATGGTAAAGTAGGTCAAAAGAAGAGAGGAGAATCAGCAGTAGGTAAAAGAATGATAGAGGAGAGATGCTTTTAGAATTTGTTGAAAGATACAATTGAGAATGGTGAGAAGCAGAATTTGTATAGATCTAATCATAGAAGGAGAAGAAATAATTTCATGGCAAAAATAGCTCTCCAGTATTGAGAATAAAAATCTGATGAGTTCAGTTTAGCAATTCAAAATGATCTGACCAAAAAAGGGAGAAAATTAACAAAAACTTATTATTATTATTATTATTATTATTATTATTATTATTATTATTATTATTATTATTATTACCTAAGCTACAATCCTAGTTGGAAAAGCAGCATGAAAAAAACAGGGAAAAATATCTCAGTGAGGAAAAGAAATAAGGCAATATATAAACTATATAAAAAGTAATGAACAATGAAAATAAGATATTTTAAGAACAGTAACAGCATTAAAAAATCTTTCAATATAAACTGTAAAAAGAGACTCATGTCTGCCTTTTCATCATAAAAACATTGCTGCAAGTTTGGACTTTAAAAGTTCTACCGATTCAACTACCCGATGAAGAAGATCATTCCACAAATTGGTTATAGTTGGAATAAAACTTCTAACATATTGTGCAGTTTTGAGTGTGACGATGGAAAAGGCCGAACTATTAAAATTAACTGCACACCTAGTATTACGAACAAGGTGGTACTGTCTGGGAAGATCTGAATGTAAAGGATAATCAGAATTATGAACAATCTTATGCAATATGCATAACGAACTAATTGAACGACGGTGACAGAGATTAATGTCTAGATCAAGAATTAGCAATGTAATAGATCAATCCCTGTCCAACAAATTAAGATGAGAATTAGCAGCAGAAGACCAGACAGAACAACACTCAAAACAAGGTAGAATGAAAGAATTAAAACACTTTTTCAGTATATATTGATCACCGAAAATCTTAAAAGACTTTCTCAATAAACACATTTTCTTATTTTTTTTTCTTTTTTTTTTTTTTGCAATTGAAGAAGACACAGGCCTATTTTGTTTCTTAAAAGTAATTTTCTATCGAGAATCGAACTTAAATTTTAAGTCTTACAAAGTTTAAGAAACATATCAATGCTGAGATCCGGAACAACTGTCCTCGAGCGTGAGTTTTGTTATGATTCAACTTCATGCCCCATAATTTTCATCGTGCACTAATTTTATCAAAATCTTTCTTAAGGGATTCAGGCAACCCAAATCTACATTCAGGAGAGGCAATTGATGCGAAGAAAGCAGCATCATCTCCATTTGCAACGAGCTTGTTTTCTAAGCCAAACCTCATGCCTTGTGTATATAGTATAAAACGTAATCGGCCAAGAACACTACCCTGAGGAGTACCAGATACCACATTCATATACTCACTATGGTGCCCATGAACAACAACTCTTCGTGACCTATTACTTAAAAATTCCATGATGATGCTAAGAAAAGACCCAGCATCTTCCAACTGTTTAAGTTTGAAAAGAGGGACCTCATGATTAACACGGTCAAAGGCAGCACTAAAATTAAGGCCAATCATACGAACTTCCTTACCAATATCAAGGGATTTTTGTACAGCATTGGAGATTGTAAGAAGGACACCACATACTCCAAGGCCTTTATGAAAGCACACTGGCAAACTAGGGAACAGACGACTACCTTCTGCAAACGTATCGAGACATTTTGCTAAAAGACGTTCAAAAACTTTAGATAACATGAGAGTTTTGGGCAGTCTTTAGTTGGACTTGAGCTAACAGAAGCAGTTACATAATGGAGTAATATTACCGATTCTTCAACAAGTGCTAAAAAGTTTATCTTTTTGCTAACTTGCGTAAAATAACTGATAACTTTGGACCTAAGAAATCTGCAGTCTTTATAAAAAAAAGGAAAACCACCATTTGGGTTTACACCTCCATAAGCATCAAGGTCCATCAGAGGCTTTAATTTCACGAGATCAAAAAGCTAAACTAGTTAATTTAGCCTCAGGAAAATAGGAATGGGGAAGATCAAGTTTTGCATTACTCTGCTTGCTGTCAAACACATCAGTGAAAAAAAGGGTTGCCTTTACATTTGGACATTGAGTGACTTAGCCATATGGTTTGAGAAATGGAGGAACTGTTGCAATTACACCAAAGAGTGCAGATTTAATGGTTGCCCGTCACTTATGTTCCTGAGTTGTACCAGATAGGATTTCTTCTATGGTTAAATTGTGATCGTTTTCAAGCATAAACTCTTTGATCAAAACCTCCAAGCTGAGTATAATTATTCCAATTCTAATGTGATCTGCTACCCTTCCGAAAATTATAAGCCGCCTGCTTCTCCAAATTAGCACGTCTACAATCATCATTGAAGCAGCACCAGAGATAGGTGGGGGAATTTACAGATATGCATTCAGGGTATCTTATGTTTGCAAGAACCAGGTCACCTCGACGTAACAAGCAAACGTAATCGATTTCAGAGTACAAATGGTACCTTTATATCATAATTACTATTATGATTATTATCATAATTTATTATCATAGGGCCGGACGTTTGCTATTGAACAGATTAGCATTATCATTATTATTATTATTATTATTATTATTATTATTAATAATAATAATAATAATAATAATAATAATAATGATAATGATGGTGTTAATAATAATAATAATAATAATAATAATAATAATAATAATAATAATAATAATAATAATAATAATACCAGCTAAGCTACAACTATACAAAAAAATAAACAAATACGAAACCCAAGACATTGGTAAAAACTACCAAACCAATCTTGAGGAAACACTAAATAAAGGAACAAGCATCAAGTTGGTGGAGAGAAGACTTGTAATACGACAACAAGAGATGTTTGTTTTAAAGGATGAATATGGAAATAGTATCAACAACAGAGATGTAGTGATACAAATGGCAGGTGATTTTTGCACAATGGTGATACAAGAAATAACTTTTTCAATACTAACATCTGAGGCGGTACCGAACGTAACAGTATGAGAAGTAAAGAAAGCATTAAAGGGCATGAAAAGAGGCAAAGAAGTGGTAGAAGATGGCCTAACTATTAATTTAGTAATAGATGGAGGAGATTGCATAGTAAAAAAAGGCTGGACTTTACACAAAATGTCTGCAAGATTGCTTTATACCTATTATACCTATTATACTATTGAACTAAAAGGGGAGACAAAGTAGACTTGAAAAATAACTTCCCAATAAGGCTACTCTTATTAATTATGAAAATTTACAAAAATTCTATCTGGCCGAATAAAAAGACAGCTAGACTTTAACCAACCGAGAGACCA
>NC_090740.1:59125482-59152982 GCF_036898095.1 Palaemon carinicauda
TTAGACTTGCATGTTACTTCTTCTGAATAAGTCTAAGTAAGTTAACTTTAAAATAGTTTGCTAGCAGCTCCATCACGGGAGTATAGATGGTTTGGTCGGATGACCATTCTGTATGACAGGTTGACAAGAACTAATAAAAATATATTGTCTGATGATAACGTATACTTAGTTATCTCAGCATTTATGTAAAATTGTAAACACAACATTAATATAGGAAGCTATCTAGATCCGGTGAGACACAACTCTTCTCATGGTTTGTATTGTGTTTATTCTTCATGGAAAATGTTACATTGCAAAGGTTTAGCTTGGGCTTGACTTTCGCATGCTGTTTATGACTGACTTGGCGTTCCCACACTCCTCCTAACTTCTCTATTGATCTCTTAGGTCATGGATTTAATTATGTAATGTACAAATATTACATCAGCTCGGACAGCTACCTTCAATTTATTGAATACAAATAATACGTTAAAATATGTTTACTAGGAGTGCAACTGGATATACATATATAAATATATATATATATATATATATATATATATATATATATATATATATATATATATATATATATATATATATATATATATATATATATATATATATATATATATATATATATATATATATATATATATATATATATATATATATATATATATATATATATATATATATATATATATATATTTTTTTTTTAACTTTAGCCATAGACAAAATTAAGGATGAATGTTCAAATAGGTACATTTAAAAAAAAATACATACCTAACAGATATTGTCAAAAACAAAGAAAAATGCATGGAAAATACAGATTATTATATGGTACATTGCTAGCAAATGATTATATGGTACCCCCCCCAAAAAAAAATACTGATGTACATATGATTCGGTAACATGTTAAAGAATAGTTGTCACCTTTGTCAAAAATTAAGATTATTATAATACGGTAACTAATAATTTCAGTGCACAAACAAAAATTCCTGGTACGTACACGCACCACGGTTTCGTATATTTATATATAGGGCTTATATATTTTATAAGATGCCCATAGATTCTTCATTTTAACATTTAGGGCTTATATATTTTATTAGATGCCCCAAAAATGTTTTTTTTTTTTTTAAATGTTTTCAAAATGCAAATCTCTTAGAGTCTCTTCAACTACATATTACTAGCGTACTGACCGCTTTTCGTGCACAACACTATTCCAAATAATTTTTACTCCTTCGAGCGAATGAAAAGGCCAATTTCAAACGGCTCTAAATTGAAACAAATAAGGAGTTTTGTCTGGACATGGCAAAACGTTCTGTTTGAGCTCCATCTTACTATGCCTTAACCTACGCCAAACAAAGATGTTAACGGCGATAAATATCATCACCGTAACGCTGATTGCTGCTAGTAACATGTAGAAACGAAGATATGCATAAGTCGGCGACGGGTGGTCCATCTCGGTTAATTTCATCAACCGCTTAGCCACTCGTGCGTTGTATGGGAGAGGTAAAGATGGGATTGTCGTGGACCATGTGAAATTCGCGAAGTAGACCCGTTCTCTGATGATAGTGTTAATTCCTCGGACCGTGTAATTCATGGATGTACCGATGCTACCATCTGCTGCAACGAAGATTTGGGAATAGGACGTGGATCTGTCCGGGCATGATACATTGAAGCCGGCCTTGTCGTATCGTATCCACGAGCCGTTGTTCAGTCTGCAATTGAACTTATTATCGTCAAAGGGATAAAGTTTTTTCAGACAATTTTCATGTCTATGGGAGAGAGCACTGTTTAGCACTATACCTAACTCGCATGAATCCATTGATTTTTTATGGAATTCAAAGGAGTCAGCTGTACATATTTTCTTATTCATTGCCTCTGAACAGTGAGTTAATTTATTTAAGTCTTTAATGACCATATATGTTTCCTTGTTAGGGGAAATCAATACGTGTCCTGTCAAACTGGATATTACTGGCTTGAGTTATTTGTCATGAAAGTCGTAAATGGTGATATCCTGTACGATTGCCAGGCATCGGAAGAATCAAAGGGAATTGTAATCATATTCCTGTAATTTTCAACGCTTACTGTTATTAGGCTGTAATAAAATTCTAATTTATGTGCGTCTAATAAAGGAATATAACCTATTTTCTCCCGTCTGTTCTCCAGAATTAACGTTAAGTCTTTTATCGGCAACAAATACGGTGAGAGAACACCTTTAGTCGCTAACGTAATAGCTTCCACATAGTCTTTTGATTTCTCAATGAAATGTACAATTTTATTATGGATATGATCTATTTTTGAATTATAATACGTTAACGTTGCCAACAAGTCTTGTACTTCCATAATCTGACTGATATTACTAGATTGTTCGTTCACCAAACTCATAATTTGATTGATAGAAGTTAACTGATTCCTTAGTTTTGATAAAACTAATTCGTTTTCATGTGTTAAAAACTCAATTTTCTTATTTTGATTACTAATTTTAAGACAATTTGAAATCCCTAAGCCTAAACTTGCAACAGATCCAAAGATGTTTAGTGCAGCAAAAATAAACGGGTTACGTTTTTCAAGGTTAGTGTGTCTTACTGTCCACATCAAAAGGTCAGGAGCCAAAGATTCTGCCTCGTAAGTCTTATTTTGCAAGTCGTGGGATAGCATCTCTGCAACTTTTAGTGTCGGTGCAAGCGAACTCTCTGTATTAAAAGGAAAGTGTCTTCTATGCATTTCATTTAATGAAGCAGCAAACCTTGAAATGGCGCTCTTTAAACTAGTGACGTCATTCTCTGGGAGAAAAATTGCTTGCATGCGTACTTCTAGAACTATATTACTTGCAGTAATAAATACGTCTTCTGTTCTCTCTACTATAGTGCCATATTTAAAATCTATACTTTTAGTTTTAGAGCTCTTCCCACATGAGAAAAATGTCTGAGCGAACAATATCACTCCTAACAATAAAAACTTCATCTTGGAAACCTGTAATGAGAAAAATATATGTAATTACTCCTGTATTAAGAAGAAAAAAATGTTAACATATAAATTTCATAGATAAAAAAAAAAAATTCCCTCACTTCCTTCTTTCTTATTTTTATTTCTTATGTGAGCCAATGGTACAAATCTCTCATCAGTGGGTTGGGATACTTTTTGAACTCTAAATCTATTGGCCGTTAAGGTTTCCAAAATGCTAAATGGGCCTTCAAACTTAGGTGTTAGTTTATAATTGAGTCCTTTACGTACATTTACCTGTATGTATACATTATGTTTTAGTTGGCTTCGCTATTTTATCATGATTCCTTTTCATTATGATTTGTGATTCTTCTAAATTCTTTCGAAGGATATCAAAACGACTTTTGCTTGCATTTATACATTCTTTTAAAGGATTTGATAAATTAATTGTAGGCGTTAATACATGGAAAGGCGTTCTAACTGGGGTACCATACAATGCCTCGTGCGGCAACATTTTAATTGATATATGATATGAGTGATTCAGAGTACTTAGTAACGCAGATATTGCAATATCCCAGTTGGGGTCTGATCCCCCTAGTGTTAATCTTAATATGTTTAAAACCTTCCTATTCGCTCTTTCCACTAGCCCATTCGACTCTGGGTGATAGATCATGGTATTGATTTTCTTTATGCTAAGGAATTCACACAATGAGGTAAGGAAATGATTATTAATTTCTCCACTCGAGTCTGAGATTATCATGTGTGGAATTCCATGTTTACAAATGTAACACTCGTAAAACTTCCTAGCGCATTCAATCGCAGTTTTAGTTTTAAGCGCTATCAGTTCTGTATATCGAGTCAAAGCATCTACAATTACTAAGAGGTGCTTATTTCCTCTGTCTGACTCGTAAATTCCTGTTAATAAATCTAAATGTATCCTTTCAAAGGGTTGATTGGGCGCGGGATAAGCCCCTAGGCTGACAGGTGTTTTCGTGTGCCCTTTGTTTTCCTGACAAGTGCGACAATTAGCTATGTGTTTTTTTATATCTGTAAGCATCGTATGCCAATAAAACAATGATTTGGCTTTCTGTGACATTAATGAGAACCCCGGGTGTCCATGCAATGGATTTGCATGCAACCAATTTAGGACAGTGGATATAAGTGAGATTGGTACCACTACCTGGTCGTTAGTCACATGTGGTGTATTGCGGGTTTTCCTTGTCACGGATCTACACAGAATATTGTCTTTGATTATATAATTCTGCTGCGTATACTTTATATATTCCTTTTCCTTACGATTTCCTTCCAAAGCATTTATAATTTTTTCTAATTTCTGATCTTTTCTTTGCTCAATCTGTAATAATTCAGCGCTCCAGCCTAGATCTTCCTGGTCAGATACAGTTTTAACAATAGGCATGGATGTTGATATATCTATTAATTCAGTTAATGGCTCCATACAAGATGACACGGGG
Organism: Palaemon carinicauda; assembly: GCF_036898095.1. Taxonomy (NCBI): domain Eukaryota; kingdom Metazoa; phylum Arthropoda; class Malacostraca; order Decapoda; family Palaemonidae; genus Palaemon; species Palaemon carinicauda. Next base: position 59,129,883 of record NC_090740.1, read on the forward strand.
TTGCGTGATAATGCATCAGCAATGATATTTGCTTTCCCTGGTAAATATCCGATTCTCGCGCCAAAGTCTTGGATGATCAAATGTCACCGAGATTGTTTGGGGCTGTGACTAAAGCCTTTAAAGAAGTCGGTTAGGGGTTTATGATCAGTAAGAACCTTGACGGGATAACCGTATACTATGAACTTAAAATGCACTAGTGAATTAACAATAGCTAGTCCTTCCTTGTCTATTACTGCATACTTACTATCGGAAGTTGTCAGTTTTCGAGAATAAAGAGCTATCGGGAAAAACTGTTTTTCATATTGCTGAAGCAATACCCCACCTACTCTTAAGTCTGAGGCATCTGTTGCAATGAAAAATTCCTTACCGAAGGCAGGAAATTTTAAGATAGGAGAACTACACAGTTCATCTTTTAAGGTATTAAACGCCTGTTGATGCTGCTCAGACCATATGAAGTCTACGCCCTTCTTCGTAAGATCAGTTAGGGGAGCGGCTATTATTGAATAATTGCGTATAAAACGCCTGTAATATCCACTACACCCTAGAAATTGCTGTATTCCCTTGACATTAGTAGGTATCGGAAAGTTACGGATAGCCGACACCTTATCATGGACTACATTAAGACCTTGGCTAGACACCGTAAAACCCAAATAGACCAATTCTGTTTTGAAAAATTCACACTTACTAATCTTTACCCTCAAGTTATGTTGTCTTAGTCTCTGTAGTACTAGTTCTAGTTTACGTAGATGTTCTTCTAAGGTATTGGAAAAGATTACAAGGTCGTCCATATAGGCATGCAATATATCCCCTAGCAAGTCTTCAAACACTATGTTAATCATTCTAGTAAATGTTATGGGAGCACAACGTAAACCAAAAGGCATACGTAAAAATTCATAATGTCCCCTGGCTGTGCTGAAGGCAGTGTATGAGATACTATTTTCTTCCAATGATATCTGGTGAAATCCTTCAAGTAAGTCCAAACTGGTAAAATATTTATTCTGACCTAACAAAGATAAAATATCGTCAGTACATGGCACTGGGAATCTATCGGGGATCGTTTCCTCATTTAAGCGATGGAAATCTACGCAGATACGCCATGTTCGCTCTTTTTTTCGGTACAACTATCAATGGAAAATTATAAGGGCTGTTCGATTTCCTAATGACTCCTTCTTCTAGCATTTTACCTACTTCATCATTTATCTCATTCTGAAATTTCATAGGGAGTCTGTACGAGGGTACATAGATAATTTTCTGCTTGTCCTTTAACCTTATTTGATGTTCGATAACATCTGTTTTTCATAAGGATCCATCAGTAGTGGAAAAAACATCATGATATTCAGTTAAAAGTCCAAAAAATTTCTGCTGAATTTCTTCTTCTTAAATGTCTTTATTGATTTTATTTTTAATAGATTGCAAAAGGGATTCATCCGCAACTGATTGAGCGTGATTTATTTCAGCGACGGTAAGAATACGATGTTTATAAACTTCTACATCCAAGATATGTTGATTTTTGTGAATTACTAAAGTGGTATTTAAATGATTACAGACTTCAATATTACATTGTTGTTCTGAGCCTACTGTATAAATAGCTTGTGTGACAGACAATCCGTTAGTTTTCAAAGTGTCGGAAAGGATTAATATTTCAGATCACGGTAACGTTTTCTTTACTTGCACTATTAAATTCGAAGTTAAGTTCGGCTCGATAGATTGCGTGCAAGATGATATTACGGGTGAACGAGAATTCTGTTGGGTCGCGTATATTATTTCTTTATTAATGAGACAAGTTATTGGTTCTTCAACATATGTTACTGTTTTATTTATCGTCTCCTTTTTATCCAAAACTGATTTTAAGGTATTAGAAGACTTATAGAATTTTCCTTTGATATACACGCCATGCTTGGCAGGGCTAAGATAATGTCTTGATTACCCATAGACGGGTGTCCTATAATTACAGCTGGATACATATCAATGTTTTGTACAACGATAAAGGTATCGGCAAACGTGCTCTTACCGACCTTGTACTGAACATGAGTTACGCCTATTACATTTAATTCATTATTTCCTATACCCGAGAGCCTTACTCCGGACTTCTCTATAGGGAAGTTCGAAAACAGCAAATGATGTGATCTCAAATCCATGATATGACGTGGACTACCAGAATAAAAAAATAATGTAAAGGATCGGTGTTCTAAATTTACAGAATATAATGTTGGTTGTAATTCATTTTGTCTTATTATTGTGTGAATTTGTTGCAAATCTATGGGAGCATGCACTGATTTATTTGATTCGGTCGTGTGTTTCATAGGAAAATCTATTGCCTCACAATGATCTGATAAAACATTAAATGGATTATTTAATACTACTGATGTTGATTTGAATGACCCAACATCACTCTCTTCCCCACTGGAGTTAATTATGTGGTATTTGCTTTGCTCTGCACATTCTGAAAATTAGTCTAACCTTGCGAGTTCTGGCTAGACGGCCCAGGATCAGAGTTATTTGAAGAACTGTTTGTTTGTTTTTGATTCCGAACTGCATTGACGTTTGGCTGTTTCTTCTTATTGAACTGAGGATTTTTCTTTTTATTTCCATAGGGAATTGACTGTGGAATTGACTGTGGAATTGATTGTGTGTTTCTAGGATTCTGTTGTTGATACGCGAGTAGCATCGACTATATGAATGAGTTGAACTATTATGTATCGAACAATATCGCGTTCTGCAGTCTGCGATCAAGTGACTTTGACGTTTGCAATTATAACATGTCATTCCTGCAACTTGACTATTATTAACTATGTTTACTTGTTGTGGCTTAGTTTCATTTTTTGCAAAAACTTGTGTAAACAAGGGATCAAGATCAGTACACTTAGACATGTGTTTCTTTATCTGTTTATACACATCCAATTCTGTACTTTTGGGCATTAACTTTTTATCAAAACACCACACTAAAGCTTCTGGCAACATAAATGTCATGCAGGTTAAATACATTAATCGTAGGAAATCTTTCACGGAGATGTTATCTCTAGTAACCCAAGTGGAATTAGCTAAAATATCTTGATACTTGTTTAGCGTATCGGCAATGAGAGCTGCTCTCTCTATGATATCAAGCCGAGTCAAAGTGGCTTGATTTAGTGTATTTCTTATTGTTAAAACTACATCTCAGGCTTCCTTACCGCCATAGATCGCACGTAGCCTAACTTTGAAATCATCCCATGTAACTGCCTCTTGAAATGAAACTCCTCTCAAGTACGCACTTGCATCTCCTTTAGAAAAGTCTATAAAACTTTTAGCTTCTTGTAATTGTACAAATGGGTCTATGATTTGTTTAGCATTTAAGTGAGCGTCGACGGAAGAAATCCACGACTTGACATTCTGAGGTAAGAACCCAATGACCCGACCTTGAAAAGGAAGGATAGCTGAACGGGCATTTACTAGTGTTACAATGGGAGCGGGGATGGGGTTACTCGGACTCACAGGAGGCGTCATGTTTACTTTACTTTTTTTTCTATCTCTACGATTCCTTGCAATCCTATCAAAATCTCTATATGAATACAGACATCCACTGTGTAAACGCATAAGCACTATACAATAAAGATTATAACATAGTCCCCCAAAACAATGATACTAATATAAAGATATTTCGCGAGAACTTCTGAAAGAAAACGGAATTAGCACAGAGAAAAAAAATTCTAGACGAGAATTCGAAGTTGAATACAGTGTCCTTTAATGAAAGAAAAAATGAAGATTAGCAAACAACTCACCCCAGCAATAATGGACGATCGACTCGTGATAACAACACTTCATTGTCTAAAACTGAAATGAATAAAGAAATGTACTTAGCTTGAGTTTATATGGGCGAAGGGCGATGTCGTCATTTCCTCTCTCTCTCACTGGTTTGCGAGAGTTTAGCTGTTTGGTTGAATGTTTTGATCCGATTTCCCGTTGTAATGTTGAACGTAGTTTAATAATCGTTGAATGTCAGTCCTTCGTTTTCTTAAGATGTTGATTGAAGATCCAGTTCCTCAGTTTGTATAACATTTATATTTGATATTCAATGTGTTCATTTCTTCGGTGGACGTAGATACTTTGTCAAAATTGTAGATTCATTACTGTTGATTCTCTGGTTACTAAAGTTGATTAGCTGGTTCTTTTAGTTTAAACGCTGCCACCAATTGTTGGTGTGGTACTGTTATAAACACACATTATGGTTCCAATCAAATGTCTCTTCAATGTGTTATATATTTTAGACTTGCAGGTTACTTCTTCTGAATAAGTCTAAGTAAGTTAACTTTAAAACAGTTTATTAGCAGCTCTATCACAGGAGTATAGATGGTTTGGTCGGATGACCATTCCGTATGACAGGTTGACAAGAACTAACAAAAATATATTGTCTGATGATAACGTATACTTAGTTATCTCAGCATTTATGTGAAATTGTAAACACAACATTAATATAGGAAGCTATCTAGATCCGGTGAGACATAACTCTTCTCATGGTTTGTATTTGTTAATTCTTCATGGAAAATGTTACATTGCAAAGGTTTAGCTTGGTCTTGACTTTCGCATCCTGTTTATGACTGACTTGGCATTCTCACACTCCTCCTAACTTCTCCATTGATCTCGTAGGTCATGGATTTAATTATGTAATATACACATATTACATATATATATATATATATATATATATATATATATATATATATATATATATATATATATATATATATATATTTCAAATAAGCCATATATTTTAATACATTAATGTCTGGATTCTCTTACTGGCCTCGGGATCAGAGTCTCGAGGTGAAATCACTCAAAGACAATAGCACCTGACTGGTCGGGAATCAAACCCTGGGCCAGGATGCTTGTATGATAGTGACTGTGCCATTTAGGTCACTGTCATACAAGCATCCTGGACCAGGGTTCGATTTCCGGCTGGTCAGATGCTATTGTGTTTGAATGATTTCGCCTCGAGACTCTGATTCTGAGGCCGGTAAGGGAATCCAGGCATTAATGTAATAAAATATATGGGTTATTTGAAATATGAAAAAAGCATCTAAATGTGCAAAATTTATCATATATATATATATATATATATATATATGTATATATATATATATATATATATATATATATATATATATATATATATATATATATGTATATATATATGTATATATATATATATACATATATATATATGTATATATATATATATATATATATATATATATATATATATATATCCTCCGCCTATTAACGGAAAGGGCTTCGGTTTGATTTCGCCAGTCATCTCTATCTTGAGCTTTTAATTCAATACTTCTCCATTCATCATCGCCTACTTCGCGCTTCATAGTCCTCATCCATGTTGGCCTGGGACTTCCAACTCTTTTAGTGCCTTGTGTAGCCCAGATGAACTTTTGTTAAACTAATCTCTCTTGGGGACTGCGAAGAGTATGCCCTACCCATCGCCATCTACCCCTCATGATCTCATCCACATTTGGCACTCGAGTAATCTCTCAAATAGTTTCATTTCATACCCTTCCCTGCAATATTACTCCCAATATCCTTCTGACGTCTTTGTTTTCAAATCTACTAAATCCATTGGAGATTGTTTCATTGTCATACCATGACTCTTGTACATAGAGTAACAATGATTTTACTAAACTGATGTATAGTCTGATTTTATGTGTAATTTCGGGAGATTTGATCTCCAAATTTTACTTAACCTAGCTATTGTCTGATTTGCCTTTTTTTTAATCTTTCGCTAAACTCTAATTCCTACGACCCTGTATTGGAGATCATACTTCCTAAATACTTAAATGATTCCATCACATTAATCCTTTCTCCTTCCAATGATATTTCATATTCCATTGTACTGTATACTCCGATCTCATCATCTCTGTCTTTCTTCTATTTATCATCATTCCAACTTCGTGTGATATTTCATGCATTCTGGTAGGCACCCATTGCAAATCCTGTGGTCTGCAAACAAGGACAACATCATCAGCATACTCTAGGTCAGCCAAATTCTTATCACCAATCCAGTTCAATCCTTCTCCACCATCTTCGATTGTTCTACGCATTACAAAATATATGTGGAGTATAAACAAGAAAAGTAACACCACATTCCCTTCGCTTACTCCGCTGTTCACTGGAAATTCATTTGTTAAGACTACACTAACATTAACTTTACACTTGCTGTGCTCATGAACAGAATGAATGAAATTCATATATATAAGAGGAGTTCCATAATAAAAATTGGCCTGTGCATAGTAGCAAAGGCTTTTTCATAGTCCACAAATACAGTTGTGATCGTTTTCAAGCATAAACTCTTTGATCAAAACCTCTAAGTTGAGTATAATTATTCCAATTCTAATGTGATCTGCTACCCTTCCGAAAATTTTAAACCACCTGCTTCTCCAAATTAGCACGTCTACAATCATCATTGAAGCAGCACCAGAGATAGGTGGGGGAATTTACAGATATGCATTCAGGGTATCTTATGTTTGCAAGAACCAGGTCACCTCGACGTAACAAGCAAACGTAATCGATTTCAGAGTACAAATGGTACCTTTATATCATAATTACTATTATGATTATTATCATAATTTATTATCATAGGGCCGGACGTTTGCTATTGAACAAATTATTATTATTATTATTATTATTATTATTATTATTAATAATAATAATAATAATAATAATAATAATAATAATAATAATAATAATAATAATAATAATACCAGCTAAGTTACAACTATACAAAAAAATAAACAAATAAGAAACCCAAGACATTGGTAAAAACTACCAAACCAATCTTGAGGAAACACTAAATAAAGGAACAAGCATCAAGTTGGTGGAGAGAAGACTTGTAATACGACAACAAGAGATGTTTGTTTTAAAGGATGAATATGGAAATAGTATCAACAACAGAGATGTAGTGATACAAATGGCAGGTGATTTTTGCACAGTAGTGATACAAGAAATAACTTTTTTCAATACTAACATCTAAGGCGGTACCGAACGTAATAGTATGAGAAGTAAAGAAAGCATTAAAGGGCATGAAAAGAGGCAAAGAAGTGGTAGAAGATGGCCTAACTATTAATTTAGTAATAGATGGAGGAGATTGCATAGTAAAAAAAAGGCTGGACTTTACACAAAATGTCTGCAAGATTGCTTTATACCTATTATACCTATTATACTATTGAACTAAAAGGGGAGACAAAGTAGACTTGAAAAATAACTTCCCAATAAGGCTACTCTTATTAATTATGAAAATTTACAAAAATCCTATCTGGCCGAATAAAAAGACAGCTAGACTTTAACCAACCGAGAGATCAGGCAGGCTTTAGAAGTGGGTATTCAACAATGACCACATCCATATAATTAACCTGATTATGGAAAATAATCAACAGAATGTATGACGTTTGTAGACTATGAGAAAGCCTTTGATTCTGTCAAAATTTCAGCAGTAATAAAAACCCTTCAAAAACAAGGAATAGATTAATCTTATGTTCGAACACTTGAAGATATCCATGCAGGAAGTATATACATAAAGATATTATGGATATTGGGAGGAATTGCAAAAGATTATAGATTTCAATAGAGATAATAGAATTGCAGGACGAAAATTAACATAAGTAAAACTAAGATAATGTTTAATGAAAGTACAGAGGTACAACAAATAAGGGTTATGGAGGAATCTCTACCAATTATTAATTAATAAATATACTTAAAGGATTGCAAAAGAAGCAGGGTAAGGAAGAGAAGATGATATATATATATATATATATATATATATATATATATATATATATATATATATATATATATATATATATGTATATATATATCTAGATAGATAGATAGATACATAGAAAGATACAACGACAACAAATGCAATCGTTTTTAGTCCGCAACAGATATAGGCGTCAGACATGTCATTAGTCATGTCTTGGGTTTGGCCATGTCCATCACCATGCTAGGCACTGCATATTGGTGAGGGTTATAGGTCATTATTCTTTATTTTCTGTTCTATCTTCGAAGAAAATCGTTGGGTAATTTTATTTTTGCTCTACCTTGAACATTTCAAGGTCTTTAGCATTACAAAGGTCCCCTTTCTAACAGTTGGTGATCAGCAAGAAAATTATGTTGGGTTTTTCTTGTCGAAAAATAGTCTATAAAATTATTTTGGAGGAAAGGTATTGCTAGTAATTGAAAAGCCCCTGGTGTAACACTGCTAATATGTTAGGGTACTTGGGCTATCACCGTCATAATTGGATGTAATTAACGGTTTACCTTTATTGATCGAGATCCAAGGTTATTATTATTTTTCATTTTTGTATCAGGATGAGGTCCTTTAAAATATGGGGAAACTACAATGCACACCCACGCACAAGCAAAAGCACGCACACATATGTACAGTATATATATATATATATATATATATATATATATATATATATATATATATATATATATATATATATATATATATATATATATATATATATATATATATATATGCAGGTTATATAGAATATACTGTATAAGATTTTGTATGCAAATGTATGTATATATATAAATATATATACATATATATATATATATATATATATATATATATATATATATATATATATATATATATATATATATATATATATATATATATATATATATATATATATATATATATATATAAATTTCTACCTCATACTTGGGATCGAATGCTAGCCCCTTCTAAGGAAAGGCCAGGTCGAAACCAACCATGCCACGAGAGGCCATAAAAGATATCGGAACCTGACGCTACCTAGCTGTTCGAGGATTTACCTGGCGAGACATCAGTCTCTTACCAGCGAGTTTTACCCGATATCCCGGCCCACCACATGACACAATTGGTAGTAATTCATTCAAATTACCCCTAATGAGTCATTATGGATAAATATCAACACAACATCGTGTTCAAATAGAAATAAATTTCTACCTCATACTTGGGATCAAACGCTAGCCCTTCTAATGAAAGGCCAGGGGCTAGCGTTCGATCCCAAGTATGAGGTAGAAATTTATTTCTATTTGAACACGATGTTGTGTTGATATTTATCCATATTGACTCATTAGGGGTAATTTGAATGAACTACTACCAATTGTGTCACGTTGTGGGCCGGGATATCGGGTAAAACTCGCTGGTAAGAGACTGATGTCTCGCCAGGTAAATCCTCGGACAGCTAGGTAGCGTCAGGTTCCGATATCTTGTATGGCCTCTCGTGGCATGGTTGGTTTCGACCTGGCCTTTCCTTAGAAGGGGCTAGCGTTCGATCCCAAGTATGAGGTAGAAAATTATTTCTATTTGAACACGATGTTGTGTTGATATTTATCCATATATATATATATATATATATATATATATATATATATATATAAAATGTACATATATATGCATCTATATGTGTGTATATATATATATATATATATATATATATATATATATATATATATATATCTGTATATATATATATATATATATATATATATATATATATATATATATATATATATATATATATATATATATATATATATATATATATATATATATATATATATATGTGTGTGTGTGTTTGTGTGTGTGTATAACAAAGAGAACTCACAGGTTCTAAAACCTAAATCCATAATAAGTCTCTAGAATTAACCATCGTGAGAGGAAGGATGAAGAGTTCCAATTCAAGGATTATTATAATATATCGTAAGTTCTGTTTAATTATCAGTTGGAGACGGAAATTAGTAGGGATGAAAGCTACAATTGGAATATATATATGTGAGAAGAATTAGTAATGTAATTAGATTGAATCTATATAGGAACAAGAGAGAGATTTCCAAATAGGTGTAGGTATAAAGGGTAAGGATAAATGCATTAGGGGAAGATAGGATGTGAATTATTCAAAGTAACGGGTCCTTTGAAAGACAACAATGAATGAAGTTATAGACAGAAATAGGTAAGGCGATTATGAAGGCGTAAATTTATAGTATGTAATAATTATAAAGATAGATATATAGGACTTTGAACGATAATAGTTATGAGTTTCAGAAAAAAATAATATGTAAAACTATAGTCTGGACCCGTTGGCCAAAAGAATGATATAATATCCCCTTAGCCTGGAATGACTATTTAATGAAAAAAAAAAAAAAAAAAAAAAAAACAGCTATAATGCTGCGTCCACACAACCAGTCAGTGTCCAGCCAGCAAACATAGTTCGCAGACTGATAGGTGGCAGTAATGAGCGGCAATGATTTTCAAAGCTAAAAAAACCAAGGTATGGTTTTTGCCACAAACTATGATACCAGATCTTGCTTTGTTGCGTTATCTCTTGACGCGTCACTGGCCAAATATTGGCGGGAAAACTGAAAGCCAATTTCTACTTCCAGGTTCTCGACTTTTGAGTTCAAAAGATAAATATTCCGGTCCAATGCACTCGGATATTGTCATGGTAAACGTTAGGATTAAATTTAAAATGGTGCTGAAGCAGTGTAATCGGTATACTTGGTAAGAACTGTATGGAAACCTATGAAACGGCTTTTAAATAATTTGCAAGTTGGCTTCAAATCAGACTTTAGGGAAAGTAAAAGAGAATGGACTTCTACATATTTTACGATAATGTTATAGATACATTAATTTATGTTGGAATACACAATAGCTGACAGCCAGATATCATTAAGTAAACATGTTGCTACTGGAATGGTACGATTGTAAGTGTCTTTCTTCCTTGCCCGAAAACTCGAACACAACAGCGATTTTGCTGTTTTCACTTCTGAGTCATCGATGCTCATTGCCTAGTAGGCACTGCCTGGTCGCGTGAATGCACCCAACCATTTATAGTTACATATAAATATAGAAATATGCAGATCTTTAGCTAGGAATGATTAGAACTATAGAGAAAAGAACAAATAAAGCAATAGCCTTGAACTGTAAAGTTAAAATTAATGGGACAAATACAGTATTAAGAAGTGCAGTTATAGCCAAGAATACTTCTAGTTATAGAAATACGAAATGATAGAACTTTAGCCAATATTGGTCAATAATGAATAATAACATATGCTTTTGCCAGGTACAAGCTTTAGGAAGATATAGTTAGCGTTGTTAAGATAAGGATATGTAGAACTAAAAGTGGAAATTAGCAATTATTAAGTAATAATAAGGAAACTTTTGAAAGATATGGTTGGAATAAAAAAAGAAAATATGAGTCAGTATTGATATAGCAGACACAGTTGCATATAGGATATGCTAACCTATTGGAAGATACGGTTAGTGTTATAAAGTACTTAGTTATTTAGCAGGTACTGTAATTAAAATGTGTGTATTTTGTCAAAGACATTAACATGGACCAATTAGTAAGCGATAAAGTAAATGAATTATTTCACAGAGTTACCTTGGCCACTTGTGCATTTGGTTTATACCTTTCTACTTTACCTACATTGTTGCTCCTTTTTCTTCTGTTTTGTCGTCCGACGTCTTCTAACTTTTACCTCGTAGTGTATCGCTTGGGTTTTACAATAGAAGCTGAATGACTTCACAGGTCCCAGGGCCGAGGTTATGTTTCTCAGATCCATAAATCCAACTGATATAAATGTACCAGCTGTGAACTAATGTGAACATAAGGGGGACACGTTGTTACTCGTGGTTTCTCTCCTGAGAAAACACCATCGGTGGACAAGCTGTTACTCCAGGTTTTTCCTTCTGACTTTCCAATCACGAATCAGTCACACTCAATTCCCACACCCATCGCGTCCTTCTAATATGTGATATACCACCGTCCCACCTCCCGACCTCCTAGCATCCACTGCTACCTCCCATCCCTTTCCCCATAACCTTGCCAACCTTTCCCTCCGAACAAATCACAAACATGTTGAAATTGGAAATTTTGTTTCCAATATTCGATCGTCTTTGCTGGGCTGGTTCGTTGCGTTTCAAACATTTTTCTATTTCATTTTCTCGTCAGTTTTCGTTCTTTGTTCCGTATTTTTACATGGAAAGAAAGACGAAAAGTAAAATAATACAATGAATGGAATTATTCGAAGTAGACACTTTTTCTCCTAGCATATATAATGTAAGTTTAAGTGGATACTAAAGAACTCTATATATATATATATATATATATATATATATATATATATATATATATATATATATATATATATATATATATATATATATGTATATATATATACATATATATATATATATATATATTTATATGTATATATATATATATATATATATATATATATATATATATATATATATATATATATATGTTGGTGTGGTACTGTTATAAACACACAATATGGTTCCAATCAAATGTCTCTTCAATGTGTTATATATTTTAGACTTGCATGTTACTTCTTCTGAATAAGTCTAAGTAAGTTAACTTTAAAATAGTTTGCTAGCAGCTCCATCACGGGAGTATAGATGGTTTGGTCGGATGACCATTCTGTATGACAGGTTGACAAGAACTAATAAAAATATATTGTCTGATGATAACGTATACTTAGTTATCTCAGCATTTATGTAAAATTGTAAACACAACATTAATATAGGAAGCTATCTAGATCCGGTGAGACACAACTCTTCTCATGGTTTGTATTGTGTTTATTCTTCATGGAAAATGTTACATTGCAAAGGTTTAGCTTGGGCTTGACTTTCGCATGCTGTTTATGACTGACTTGGCGTTCCCACACTCCTCCTAACTTCTCTATTGATCTCTTAGGTCATGGATTTAATTATGTAATGTACAAATATTACATCAGCTCGGACAGCTACCTTCAATTTATTGAATACAAATAATACGTTAAAATATGTTTACTAGGAGTGCAACTGGATATACATATATAAATATATATATATATATATATATATATATATATATATATATATATATATATATATATATATATATATATATACAGTATATATATATATATATATATATATATATATATATATATATATATATTTATATATATATATATATATATATATATATATATATATGTATATATATATATATATATATATATATATATATATATATATATATATATATATATTTTTTAACTTTAGCCATAGACAAAATTAAGGATGAATGTTCAAATAGGTACATTTAAAAAAAAATACATACCTAACAGATATTGTCAAAAACAAAGAAAAATGCATGGAAAATACAGATTATTATATGGTACATTGCTAGCAAATGATTATATGGTACCCCCCCAAAAAAAATACTGATGTACATATGATTCGGTAACATGTTAAAGAATAGTTGTCACCTTTGTCAAAAATTAAGATTATTATAATACGGTAACTAATAATTTCAGTGCACAAACAAAAATTCCTGGTACGTACACGCACCACGGTTTCGTATATTTATATATAGGGCTTATATATTTTATAAGATGCCCATAGATTCTTCATTTTAACATTTAGGGCTTATATATTTTATTAGATGCCCCAAAAATGTTTTTTTTTTTTTTAAATGTTTTCAAAATGCAAATCTCTTAGAGTCTCTTCAACTACATATTACTAGCGTACTGACCGCTTTTCGTGCACAACACTATTCCAAATAATTTTTACTCCTTCGAGCGAATGAAAAGGCCAATTTCAAACGGCTCTAAATTGAAACAAATAAGGAGTTTTGTCTGGACATGGCAAAACGTTCTGTTTGAGCTCCATCTTACTATGCCTTAACCTACGCCAAACAAAGATGTTAACGGCGATAAATATCATCACCGTAACGCTGATTGCTGCTAGTAACATGTAGAAACGAAGATATGCATAAGTCGGCGACGGGTGGTCCATCTCGGTTAATTTCATCAACCGCTTAGCCACTCGTGCGTTGTATGGGAGAGGTAAAGATGGGATTGTCGTGGACCATGTGAAATTCGCGAAGTAGACCCGTTCTCTGATGATAGTGTTAATTCCTCGGACCGTGTAATTCATGGATGTACCGATGCTACCATCTGCTGCAACGAAGATTTGGGAATAGGACGTGGATCTGTCCGGGCATGATACATTGAAGCCGGCCTTGTCGTATCGTATCCACGAGCCGTTGTTCAGTCTGCAATTGAACTTATTATCGTCAAAGGGATAAAGTTTTTTCAGACAATTTTCATGTCTATGGGAGAGAGCACTGTTTAGCACTATACCTAACTCGCATGAATCCATTGATTTTTTATGGAATTCAAAGGAGTCAGCTGTACATATTTTCTTATTCATTGCCTCTGAACAGTGAGTTAATTTATTTAAGTCTTTAATGACCATATATGTTTCCTTGTTAGGGGAAATCAATACGTGTCCTGTCAAACTGGATATTACTGGCTTGAGTTATTTGTCATGAAAGTCGTAAATGGTGATATCCTGTACGATTGCCAGGCATCGGAAGAATCAAAGGGAATTGTAATCATATTCCTGTAATTTTCAACGCTTACTGTTATTAGGCTGTAATAAAATTCTAATTTATGTGCGTCTAATAAAGGAATATAACCTATTTTCTCCCGTCTGTTCTCCAGAATTAACGTTAAGTCTTTTATCGGCAACAAATACGGTGAGAGAACACCTTTAGTCGCTAACGTAATAGCTTCCACATAGTCTTTTGATTTCTCAATGAAATGTACAATTTTATTATGGATATGATCTATTTTTGAATTATAATACGTTAACGTTGCCAACAAGTCTTGTACTTCCATAATCTGACTGATATTACTAGATTGTTCGTTCACCAAACTCATAATTTGATTGATAGAAGTTAACTGATTCCTTAGTTTTGATAAAACTAATTCGTTTTCATGTGTTAAAAACTCAATTTTCTTATTTTGATTACTAATTTTAAGACAATTTGAAATCCCTAAGCCTAAACTTGCAACAGATCCAAAGATGTTTAGTGCAGCAAAAATAAACGGGTTACGTTTTTCAAGGTTAGTGTGTCTTACTGTCCACATCAAAAGGTCAGGAGCCAAAGATTCTGCCTCGTAAGTCTTATTTTGCAAGTCGTGGGATAGCATCTCTGCAACTTTTAGTGTCGGTGCAAGCGAACTCTCTGTATTAAAAGGAAAGTGTCTTCTATGCATTTCATTTAATGAAGCAGCAAACCTTGAAATGGCGCTCTTTAAACTAGTGACGTCATTCTCTGGGAGAAAAATTGCTTGCATGCGTACTTCTAGAACTATATTACTTGCAGTAATAAATACGTCTTCTGTTCTCTCTACTATAGTGCCATATTTAAAATCTATACTTTTAGTTTTAGAGCTCTTCCCACATGAGAAAAATGTCTGAGCGAACAATATCACTCCTAACAATAAAAACTTCATCTTGGAAACCTGTAATGAGAAAAATATATGTAATTACTCCTGTATTAAGAAGAAAAAAATGTTAACATATAAATTTCATAGATAAAAAAAAAAAATTCCCTCACTTCCTTCTTTCTTATTTTTATTTCTTATGTGAGCCAATGGTACAAATCTCTCATCAGTGGGTTGGGATACTTTTTGAACTCTAAATCTATTGGCCGTTAAGGTTTCCAAAATGCTAAATGGGCCTTCAAACTTAGGTGTTAGTTTATAATTGAGTCCTTTACGTACATTTACCTGTATGTATACATTATGTTTTAGTTGGCTTCGCTATTTTATCATGATTCCTTTTCATTATGATTTGTGATTCTTCTAAATTCTTTCGAAGGATATCAAAACGACTTTTGCTTGCATTTATACATTCTTTTAAAGGATTTGATAAATTAATTGTAGGCGTTAATACATGGAAAGGCGTTCTAACTGGGGTACCATACAATGCCTCGTGCGGCAACATTTTAATTGATATATGATATGAGTGATTCAGAGTACTTAGTAACGCAGATATTGCAATATCCCAGTTGGGGTCTGATCCCCCTAGTGTTAATCTTAATATGTTTAAAACCTTCCTATTCGCTCTTTCCACTAGCCCATTCGACTCTGGGTGATAGATCATGGTATTGATTTTCTTTATGCTAAGGAATTCACACAATGAGGTAAGGAAATGATTATTAATTTCTCCACTCGAGTCTGAGATTATCATGTGTGGAATTCCATGTTTACAAATGTAACACTCGTAAAACTTCCTAGCGCATTCAATCGCAGTTTTAGTTTTAAGCGCTATCAGTTCTGTATATCGAGTCAAAGCATCTACAATTACTAAGAGGTGCTTATTTCCTCTGTCTGACTCGTAAATTCCTGTTAATAAATCTAAATGTATCCTTTCAAAGGGTTGATTGGGCGCGGGATAAGCCCCTAGGCTGACAGGTGTTTTCGTGTGCCCTTTGTTTTCCTGACAAGTGCGACAATTAGCTATGTGTTTTTTTATATCTGTAAGCATCGTATGCCAATAAAACAATGATTTGGCTTTCTGTGACATTAATGAGAACCCCGGGTGTCCATGCAATGGATTTGCATGCAACCAATTTAGGACAGTGGATATAAGTGAGATTGGTACCACTACCTGGTCGTTAGTCACATGTGGTGTATTGCGGGTTTTCCTTGTCACGGATCTACACAGAATATTGTCTTTGATTATATAATTCTGCTGCGTATACTTTATATATTCCTTTTCCTTACGATTTCCTTCCAAAGCATTTATAATTTTTTCTAATTTCTGATCTTTTCTTTGCTCAATCTGTAATAATTCAGCGCTCCAGCCTAGATCTTCCTGGTCAGATACAGTTTTAACAATAGGCATGGATGTTGATATATCTATTAATTCAGTTAATGGCTCCATACAAGATGACACGGGGTTGCGTGATAATGCATCAGCAATGATATTTGCTTTCCCTGGTAAATATCCGATTCTCGCGCCAAAGTCTTGGATGATCAAATGTCACCGAGATTGTTTGGGGCTGTGACTAAAGCCTTTAAAGAAGTCGGTTAGGGGTTTATGATCAGTAAGAACCTTGACGGGATAACCGTATACTATGAACTTAAAATGCACTAGTGAATTAACAATAGCTAGTCCTTCCTTGTCTATTACTGCATACTTACTATCGGAAGTTGTCAGTTTTCGAGAATAAAGAGCTATCGGGAAAAACTGTTTTTCATATTGCTGAAGCAATACCCCACCTACTCTTAAGTCTGAGGCATCTGTTGCAATGAAAAATTCCTTACCGAAGGCAGGAAATTTTAAGATAGGAGAACTACACAGTTCATCTTTTAAGGTATTAAACGCCTGTTGATGCTGCTCAGACCATATGAAGTCTACGCCCTTCTTCGTAAGATCAGTTAGGGGAGCGGCTATTATTGAATAATTGCGTATAAAACGCCTGTAATATCCACTACACCCTAGAAATTGCTGTATTCCCTTGACATTAGTAGGTATCGGAAAGTTACGGATAGCCGACACCTTATCATGGACTACATTAAGACCTTGGCTAGACACCGTAAAACCCAAATAGACCAATTCTGTTTTGAAAAATTCACACTTACTAATCTTTACCCTCAAGTTATGTTGTCTTAGTCTCTGTAGTACTAGTTCTAGTTTACGTAGATGTTCTTCTAAGGTATTGGAAAAGATTACAAGGTCGTCCATATAGGCATGCAATATATCCCCTAGCAAGTCTTCAAACACTATGTTAATCATTCTAGTAAATGTTATGGGAGCACAACGTAAACCAAAAGGCATACGTAAAAATTCATAATGTCCCCTGGCTGTGCTGAAGGCAGTGTATGAGATACTATTTTCTTCCAATGATATCTGGTGAAATCCTTCAAGTAAGTCCAAACTGGTAAAATATTTATTCTGACCTAACAAAGATAAAATATCGTCAGTACATGGCACTGGGAATCTATCGGGGATCGTTTCCTCATTTAAGCGATGGAAATCTACGCAGATACGCCATGTTCGCTCTTTTTTTCGGTACAACTATCAATGGAAAATTATAAGGGCTGTTCGATTTCCTAATGACTCCTTCTTCTAGCATTTTACCTACTTCATCATTTATCTCATTCTGAAATTTCATAGGGAGTCTGTACGAGGGTACATAGATAATTTTCTGCTTGTCCTTTAACCTTATTTGATGTTCGATAACATCTGTTTTTCATAAGGATCCATCAGTAGTGGAAAAAACATCATGATATTCAGTTAAAAGTCCAAAAAATTTCTGCTGAATTTCTTCTTCTTAAATGTCTTTATTGATTTTATTTTTAATAGATTGCAAAAGGGATTCATCCGCAACTGATTGAGCGTGATTTATTTCAGCGACGGTAAGAATACGATGTTTATAAACTTCTACATCCAAGATATGTTGATTTTTGTGAATTACTAAAGTGGTATTTAAATGATTACAGACTTCAATATTACATTGTTGTTCTGAGCCTACTGTATAAATAGCTTGTGTGACAGACAATCCGTTAGTTTTCAAAGTGTCGGAAAGGATTAATATTTCAGATCACGGTAACGTTTTCTTTACTTGCACTATTAAATTCGAAGTTAAGTTCGGCTCGATAGATTGCGTGCAAGATGATATTACGGGTGAACGAGAATTCTGTTGGGTCGCGTATATTATTTCTTTATTAATGAGACAAGTTATTGGTTCTTCAACATATGTTACTGTTTTATTTATCGTCTCCTTTTTATCCAAAACTGATTTTAAGGTATTAGAAGACTTATAGAATTTTCCTTTGATATACACGCCATGCTTGGCAGGGCTAAGATAATGTCTTGATTACCCATAGACGGGTGTCCTATAATTACAGCTGGATACATATCAATGTTTTGTACAACGATAAAGGTATCGGCAAACGTGCTCTTACCGACCTTGTACTGAACATGAGTTACGCCTATTACATTTAATTCATTATTTCCTATACCCGAGAGCCTTACTCCGGACTTCTCTATAGGGAAGTTCGAAAACAGCAAATGATGTGATCTCAAATCCATGATATGACGTGGACTACCAGAATAAAAAAATAATGTAAAGGATCGGTGTTCTAAATTTACAGAATATAATGTTGGTTGTAATTCATTTTGTCTTATTATTGTGTGAATTTGTTGCAAATCTATGGGAGCATGCACTGATTTATTTGATTCGGTCGTGTGTTTCATAGGAAAATCTATTGCCTCACAATGATCTGATAAAACATTAAATGGATTATTTAATACTACTGATGTTGATTTGAATGACCCAACATCACTCTCTTCCCCACTGGAGTTAATTATGTGGTATTTGCTTTGCTCTGCACATTCTGAAAATTAGTCTAACCTTGCGAGTTCTGGCTAGACGGCCCAGGATCAGAGTTATTTGAAGAACTGTTTGTTTGTTTTTGATTCCGAACTGCATTGACGTTTGGCTGTTTCTTCTTATTGAACTGAGGATTTTTCTTTTTATTTCCATAGGGAATTGACTGTGGAATTGACTGTGGAATTGATTGTGTGTTTCTAGGATTCTGTTGTTGATACGCGAGTAGCATCGACTATATGAATGAGTTGAACTATTATGTATCGAACAATATCGCGTTCTGCAGTCTGCGATCAAGTGACTTTGACGTTTGCAATTATAACATGTCATTCCTGCAACTTGACTATTATTAACTATGTTTACTTGTTGTGGCTTAGTTTCATTTTTTGCAAAAACTTGTGTAAACAAGGGATCAAGATCAGTACACTTAGACATGTGTTTCTTTATCTGTTTATACACATCCAATTCTGTACTTTTGGGCATTAACTTTTTATCAAAACACCACACTAAAGCTTCTGGCAACATAAATGTCATGCAGGTTAAATACATTAATCGTAAGAAATCTTTCACGGAGATGTTATCTCTAGTAACCCAAGTGGAATTAGCTAAAATATCTTGATACTTGTTTAGCGTATCGGCAATGAGAGCTGCTCTCTCTATGATATCAAGCCGAGTCAAAGTGGCTTGATTTAGTGTATTTCTTATTGTTAAAACTACATCTCAGGCTTCCTTACCGCCATAGATCGCACGTAGCCTAACTTTGAAATCATCCCATGTAACTGCCTCTTGAAATGAAACTCCTCTCAAGTACGCACTTGCATCTCCTTTAGAAAAGTCTATAAAACTTTTAGCTTCTTGTAATTGTACAAATGGGTCTATGATTTGTTTAGCATTTAAGTGAGCGTCGACGGAAGAAATCCACGACTTGACATTCTGAGGTAAGAACCCAATGACCCGACCTTGAAAAGGAAGGATAGCTGAACGGGCATTTACTAGTGTTACAATGGGAGCGGGGATGGGGTTACTCGGACTCACAGGAGGCGTCATGTTTACTTTACTTTTTTTTCTATCTCTACGATTCCTTGCAATCCTATCAAAATCTCTATATGAATACAGACATCCACTGTGTAAACGCATAAGCACTATACAATAAAGATTATAACATAGTCCCCCAAAACAATGATACTAATATAAAGATATTTCGCGAGAACTTCTGAAAGAAAACGGAATTAGCACAGAGAAAAAAAATTCTAGACGAGAATTCGAAGTTGAATACAGTGTCCTTTAATGAAAGAAAAAATGAAGATTAGCAAACAACTCACCCCAGCAATAATGGACGATCGACTCGTGATAACAACACTTCATTGTCTAAAACTGAAATGAATAAAGAAATGTACTTAGCTTGAGTTTATATGGGCGAAGGGCGATGTCGTCATTTCCTCTCTCTCTCACTGGTTTGCGAGAGTTTAGCTGTTTGGTTGAATGTTTTGATCCGATTTCCCGTTGTAATGTTGAACGTAGTTTAATAATCGTTGAATGTCAGTCCTTCGTTTTCTTAAGATGTTGATTGAAGATCCAGTTCCTCAGTTTGTATAACATTTATATTTGATATTCAATGTGTTCATTTCTTCGGTGGACGTAGATACTTTGTCAAAATTGTAGATTCATTACTGTTGATTCTCTGGTTACTAAAGTTGATTAGCTGGTTCTTTTAGTTTAAACGCTGCCACCAATTGTTGGTGTGGTACTGTTATAAACACACATTATGGTTCCAATCAAATGTCTCTTCAATGTGTTATATATTTTAGACTTGCAGGTTACTTCTTCTGAATAAGTCTAAGTAAGTTAACTTTAAAACAGTTTATTAGCAGCTCTATCACAGGAGTATAGATGGTTTGGTCGGATGACCATTCCGTATGACAGGTTGACAAGAACTAACAAAAATATATTGTCTGATGATAACGTATACTTAGTTATCTCAGCATTTATGTGAAATTGTAAACACAACATTAATATAGGAAGCTATCTAGATCCGGTGAGACATAACTCTTCTCATGGTTTGTATTTGTTAATTCTTCATGGAAAATGTTACATTGCAAAGGTTTAGCTTGGTCTTGACTTTCGCATCCTGTTTATGACTGACTTGGCATTCTCACACTCCTCCTAACTTCTCCATTGATCTCGTAGGTCATGGATTTAATTATGTAATATACACATATTACATATATATATATATATATATATATATATATATATATATATATATATATATATATATATCAAATAAGCCATATATTTTAATACATTAATGTCTGGATTCTCTTACTGGCCTCGGGATCAGAGTCTCGAGGTGAAATCACTCAAAGACAATAGCACCTGACTGGTCGGGAATCAAACCCTGGGCCAGGATGCTTGTATGATAGTGACTGTGCCATTTAGGTCACTGTCATACAAGCATCCTGGACCAGGGTTCGATTTCCGGCTGGTCAGATGCTATTGTGTTTGAATGATTTCGCCTCGAGACTCTGATTCTGAGGCCGGTAAGGGAATCCAGGCATTAATGTAATAAAATATATGGGTTATTTGAAATATGAAAAAAGCATCTAAATGTGCAAAATTTATCATATATATATATATATATATATATATATATATATATATATATATATATATATATATATATATATATATATATATATATATATATATATATATATATATATATATATATATATATATATATATATATATATATATATATATATATATATATATATATATATATATATATATATATATATATATATATATATATATATATATATATATATATATATATATATATATATATATATATCCTCCGCCTATTAACGGAAAGGGCTTCGGTTTGATTTCGCCAGTCATCTCTATCTTGAGCTTTTAATTCAATACTTCTCCATTCATCATCGCCTACTTCGCGCTTCATAGTCCTCATCCATGTTGGCCTGGGACTTCCAACTCTTTTAGTGCCTTGTGTAGCCCAGATGAACTTTTGTTAAACTAATCTCTCTTGGGGACTGCGAAGAGTATGCCCTACCCATCGCCATCTACCCCTCATGATCTCATCCACATTTGGCACTCGAGTAATCTCTCAAATAGTTTCATTTCATACCCTTCCCTGCAATATTACTCCCAATATCCTTCTGACGTCTTTGTTTTCAAATCTACTAAATCCATTGGAGATTGTTTCATTGTCATACCATGACTCTTGTACATAGAGTAACAATGATTTTACTAAACTGATGTATAGTCTGATTTTATGTGTAATTTCGGGAGATTTGATCTTCAAATTTTACTTAACCTAGCTATTGTCTGATTTGCTTTTTTTTTAATCTTTCGCTAAACTCTAATTCCTACGACCCTGTATTGGAGATCATACTTCCTAAATACTTAAATGATTCCATCACATTAATCCTATCTCCTTCCAATGATATTTCATATTCCATTGTACTGTATACTCCGATCTCATCATCTCTGTCTTTCTTCTATTTATCATCATTCCAACTTCGTGTGATATTTCATGCATTCTGGTAGGCACCCATTGCAAATCCTGTGGTCTGCAAACAAGGACAACATCATCAGCATGCTCTAGGTCAGCCAAATTCTTATCACCAATCCAGTTCAATCCTTCTCCACCATCTTCGATTGTTCTACGCATTACAAAATATATGTGGAGTATAAACAAGAAAAGTAACACCACATTCCCTTCGCTTACTCCGCTGTTCACTGGAAATTCATTTGTTAAGACTACACTAACATTAACTTTACACTTGCTGTGCTCATGAACAGAATGAATGAAATTCATATATATAAG
>NC_090740.1:59175482-59187982 GCF_036898095.1 Palaemon carinicauda
GCAAGGAGATTATAGGTGGCGACGATGTATGTGGCTTTAAACGAGCCATGTAAAACATTGCATACAAAATATTCTATAATTTTAAACCTCACAGTGTTTTTCCCCATGTTATTCTAAAAAGTATATTAAAATTCGAGAAAACTTACCAAATTAGTATAAGTCACCGGATAAAGTTCTTTGAGTTGTAATACTGGATGAAGCTGATTACGCAAGAAAAATGGAAGATGTTTTGAATGGTAGGACAAAGTGCAGATAGTTTTATGTCAGACGACCCCTTACTTCATACTTTAAACTCTTTGAATAGAATAAACTACAGAGTTCCAAGAGGAAGAAGAATGATATTTTGTCATACGAAATAGCTTCAGCAATGATGACAACGGGGACACAGCTAGATATTATGTATGGTTCCCCAAAGATTCGCAAAAGAGGCATTCCTCTGAGACAAATTGTCTCAGCTATTAATACTTGTTCCTATGGCCTGACCAAACATCTAGTCACTAAGCTCTTCCCACTCACAGTAAATTAATACACTCTGAAGAACATTCACGAATTTGTATAGTTGATTAATTATGTCGATGATACAAATAACTATGATAAGTGCAGCTTCGACATAAAAAGTTTATTCACAAACATTCCTTTACAAGAAGAATTATAAATGATTCTTAAACAACTTTTCCTTAACCCAGAGGACATTTTTAAAGATTTCAATCATAAAAAAAAAAAATCAATTTAAAACTATCTGAAATAGGTACCACTATATCCACATTCTTGTTAAATGACAGGTTATATGAGCAGTTAGATGGAGTAGCAATGGGATCGCCGTGGGGACCAACCTTGGGAAATATATTTTTTATGTTATTTTGAAGGGAAATGGCTTAGTGATATTCCTGTAGAATTTAAATTTTTCTTGTAATGTCAATAAGTGGACGATACATTTTTTCCCTTTCAGAAATTCAGACCATGTAAACCAGATTTTAGATTATTTAAATCAAAGCACTTTAATATAAAATTTACAAATAAAGGTGAATTGTCTTTTCTCGGTGTGTTGGTTTCTCAGAAACATAATACCTTTGAAACTTTAGTATTCCAGAAAAAACTAAACTTTCACAGGATTAAGTTCACTTTTAAGTTCAGAACCAAAAATGTACACAATGAACAAAATGAAAACTCTATTATATAAATGTTACCATATATGTTAAACTTATCTGAAGTTTCACGAGGAAGAAAATTTTCTAGTAATTTTTTATGAACAGTGGGTTCCTTCTGATCCTCTGTTGTAATGAAGATAAGCAGTTTTTAAGTAGAATTTGCAGTCAAAATTTAGTCGATTCAAACATTCAGTAAGAAAAAATATATGCTTCCTTTCTGTACTATAGTTATGTTTCGGAGAGAGTAAGAGAAGGAGTTATGTGGTGTGGGAAAGTGTTATCCTCAAATAGATTTAAAACTTATTTTTACAAACAAGCTCTTTGTAAGATAAACCTACCTACTCCCTTGTTTTCTACTGTCATAAAAACTTACAATGGAAGCACGTCTAGACAGCTTCAGTGTAAGATTTTGGAGTACAAGAGGAAATCAGTACGCATCGATAGACCTTTAAGTAAGAACCATATTAGAGCCAATTATGATCATTCATTTAAATCTGGTAATGCCATTTTCAAAGTAAATTTCCTAATGACTGACAGACAGTAATCTTAGTTAACTAAGAATCTTGGCGTATTTGTACATTTTAAAACAAAACCTAGTTTGAATAAGGTCTTACCTTCACTCAAGGGGTTAACTACTCTACTGTAATTGTAAGGGCAAAAGAGACTCTTTAGCTATGGTAAGCAGCTCTTCTAGGAGAAGGACACTCCAAAATCAAACCTTTGTGCTCTCGTCTTGGTAAGTGCCATAGCCTCTGTACCATGTTCTTCCACTGTCTTGGGTTAGAGTTCTCTTGCTTGAGGGTACACTCGGGCACACTATTCTATCCAATTTTTCTTCTACTTTTTTTGTAAAAGTTTTTGTAGTTTATATAGGAAATATTTATTTTAATGTTACTGTTCTACTAATATTTTATTTTTCCTTCTTTCCTTTCCTCACTGGGCTATTTTCCCTGATGGGCTTATAGCATCCTGCTTTTCCAACTAGGGTTGTAGCTTAGCAGGTAATAATAATAATAATAATGATTTGGCGGTGACCCAATGATCTGTTTTCTGTCTTATGGGTCGGTGCTCTGGGTGAGTGGTCATCGTTTTACCTCGGGTAACTATGTTATATTAGTAATCAGGTCTTTTATATAGTTTTGTGTTCTTTGATTGGTTTGATTTTAGAGCTAGTTGGGTAGTTCTTAGATGTATATCTTCCAAATTATTATTTTTGTGTTATTTTTTTTTATAAATTTTACAATGTAGCCATTATAGAAAGGCTGAAGGTGATATAAGTTATATAGAAAGCTTCCAAATAAAGAAAATGATACCATGACTCATTATTATTATTATTATTATTATATATATATATATATATATATATATAACATGTAAAGAGAGAAATGGGGGTACATGAAATATTTCCGAAAATAAATGCAATAAGAGCTTTATTTATGTATGTAATGGAGGGAAGCCCCAAGGAAAGACTAATGAAAGCAATTGAAACAAATAAAAGGTTTATGGAAACGAAAGCGAAAAAGGGAGAAAGAAAAACAAAAGAATACCTTGAAGAAAAATGACATGCAGTTAGTGGGAGAGTAAAAGGATAAACTTGGCAATGGGATATGGGAAATAACGAGTGGGGATTTTAGGAAACACAAAGGGTTGGGGAGAAAAGACAAGCATATCCAGAGAAGGGACAGGTATCGAAAGAAGGGTGAAATATCCAGGTAAGATGAGTTAAATGACTTCTCCTCATGCTTCACACACTTCTGCTTCCCTTCAAAGGTCAAGATGTGGTGTGGTATCCAAGTGGTACTAAATTCTCTCTCTCTCTCTCTCTCTCTCTCTCTCTCTCTTCGTATTTATGTATGTGCACATGCAGTTTGAAAAATATCTCTTGTACAAGTATAAATTCAATATTCTGATTTATTTATAATATTCAGTAATATATAAATATATATATATATATATATATATATGTATATATGTATATATGTATATATATACATATATATATAATATATATATATATATATTGTGTGTGTGTGTGTGTATGTATGTATATGGGGTTGGCGTTTGAAGAGAGTAAAAATTTTAACTTGGTTAACAGCCTTTCATTTGCGGGTTTCCCAGTTATCTATTATACAGCTAAATGGATTCTTTTCTCGTAAACGATTGTCACATCTTGCTTAATGGAATATACAAATAGGAGTTAGATATATAAACCCACTCTGTATTTAGTATTCTTTGTATTGGCATATTGCTTTAACTTTGTTATTAGATATATTATTTGGATATAGTTAATTTTTTCCCAGATCAAGATTATAAAAAAAAGGTACTTATAATTTTAAGATTTAGTTTTATCGAAAATATCAAGAATTGTATTATTTTTTCTATATTGAACGATACATTTTTAGAGGAAATCCAATAATAAATGTGCACTTCAATCTTTAATTTGTCAGTTATTCATTTCATGTCATATTATTCACTTTTATCTTTTTTTTTCTTTTTTTAATAATGGTACTTCAGTTCTTTGTTTATTTGACTTACATTTTCTACGCCTTTGGAATGGAAGTCTTCTGTTTTAGTATTGTAGGCACACAAACGATCTCCATAGCAATTATCGATGGATATGCTAGCATCGATTAAGGAATTAACTAATATATATCTTCTTGCCATGTAATTTGAAAAAACATTTATAATTGTCCCATTTAGGAAACAAACTTATGAATGTTAGATATTATCACAAAACTAGTAACATTATTGCTGTATATGCTAGTGCAATTGGTCAGTTTTATCAAATGGTGATGGTTCAAATATTAATTATGTTCATACATATAGATTAGGTTAAAAAGGAACGATTATTAGCAATTAAATATTTTTATCATAAACTTTAACCCAGCACCTGGGTCATAGTTTACTGTAATAAACAACCAACTTGAATATACTATACGTATCTGATTTTAGGACTAAAAAATTTAGAATATAATGTGGAGGCAATTATTAACTTGTGAATAGACATGGTCCCCCTCACTAAGAACAAATATACATTCTTGGCCAGGACCACTTCTTGTGATTAAATACGCTCACTGATGATTTAGTATGCCAACACACACCTTGAGCATTGTATTAAGGACTTTAATGATTTACTGTAATAAAAAGAATGTTTACTTGCAAAGATTACCAATTTTGACTCTCTCTCTCTCTCTCTCTCTCTCTCTCTCTCTCTCTCTCTCTCTCTCTCTCTCTCTCTCTCTCTCTCAGATAATATCTGCAGATGAATGAAAAACCTGCCTCTTTTTAAATGAATTCCATATTCAACTTTAAAGGAGACGTTGTTCATTTTATCCCACTATTGCGAGATTGACTTGGAAGTCAGGGAAAATATACGGCAGATGGAATGATGCATTTTATGTTTGACTGTTTGTTATTTTAAACAATTTATGCAAGGAAGTAAATTATTTTGTATGTAATATCTGTTTGCGAATACCATTCCACGATTTAATTATGTGGAGGCTTAAGATTATACATATACATGGAACAATAAGAGATATTAATTCATTAACAAAGGATAGTTCATAAATATAGGCGACAACAATAAAAGCAGCAAAAAATGCCGCCGTTTTTAGTTCACTACGGGTCAAAGGCCTCAGACATGTCTCGGTCAAATCTTAAGTTTGACGATGCTCGTCACGACGCTGGATATTGCGGATTGGTGATTGTGGGAGAATTTGGTTTGATAGCTCACAGTAAACTAACCTAATATGGGTGGCCATGACTAATACAACTTTGTTGATAATGACGATACACAGGCCCTTTATCCATGTCAGGGTATCCCCACTGAGAAAAGACACACACACACACACATATATATATACATATATATATATATATATATATATATATATATATATATATATATATATATATATGTATGTATGTATGTATGTATATATATATATATATATATATATATATATATATATATATATATATATATATGTATATATATTTTTGGGCTCAAGCCATATCGTGCTGATGGAAGTTCCTTCATTAGTAGCTTCCTAGGATATATGTGACTACAGTGATATCTCCCAGAGAATTTACCGAAGGTATCCAGAATTCTAACTCCTGGAGCGAATATCCCTTAAAATTTTAAAAAGGGATATCGCGTAAGGACGTATTGGCACGCCTCATATCAATCTGCACCCTAGACACTGTTTTACGCTTCGAGAAGGTAAGGCAAAAATAAAAAGGGGGCCCTTCCAAAGGCCATCCCCGTTCCCGTACTACTATTGGGAGTACAACAGCGCCATTCCCACGATAGTGGCCAATCCTTTTTTTGTAGCGATTTCGCTCGGTGGTATTTCCCTGTGATCTAATTTTTCGATTGTTTAAAGGATTATTATTATTATGCTTTCATCATCTTCTTCCGCCTTTGGAAAGTTGAGTATCGGGTCTTTACTATGAATATATTTTAGCTTCTGTTTCACAATGAAATTAAAGTATTTTATTGTGCCTAAGAGCTAGGCCAGTTACTGGAGGCGCCGTGGGCGCCGTCGTTCGTTAGGCATGTGTTATTTAGTTAGCAGAACGACTTCCAGTTTTTAAATAGCTTTATTTAATTATTGTAATTATTTAGCTATTTAGGCATTTATTCTTGTGAAGATTTGATTATGTGCATAATTATTTCCTTTTTCCTCTGTCGATCGTATAGTTAGAGTTTCGGTGATTTAGGTAACCGAGATCTCGTCTAGCCTAGATAACCTATCCTAGACGTTTTTTCTATATGTTCGACATTCCCCGGTTACCCTCGTGTATTGTTCTCATTTGTTGGAGACTGATACCTCCTAAAATGTTATGAAACATTACACATCTCTTCGGAGATTTAAGGGTAATCTCTTTCCCTCTGAGTGTAGCCTCAGGCTACAACCCTATTAGCCGTGTCTTGAATTTTATTCAGACATGGCTAACCTGGGGTTTGTTTCTGCTTATTCCCTTAACCATTGGTTGTGGATATACCAGCAGGTTTTGGGGATTTAGTCAGA
This sequence comes from Palaemon carinicauda, assembly GCF_036898095.1. Classification (NCBI taxonomy): domain Eukaryota; kingdom Metazoa; phylum Arthropoda; class Malacostraca; order Decapoda; family Palaemonidae; genus Palaemon; species Palaemon carinicauda. The sequence continues at coordinate 59,181,664 of NC_090740.1, forward strand.
ATCTCAGAGTATTTAGTCTTGGAGGTTAGCCCTCCATAGGCGCTTAGAGTTATGGTAGTATACCATTTTCTCCTTGCGACTAAAAGACTAGTCCTGTGCTACAGTACCCTGGGCTGAAGAGTGATATTCTTTTAGCCTAGGATAACGTGGCACTGGAACTCTGTTTCTCCTTTGTTGAGAGGAGGTGGTAGTGCCGCCATCCCCTTAACTGTGTCGGCAGTCTCTGGGTTGGAGAACTGAGTCTCTCCTGTCACCTGAGATTCTGCCGATACTGAAACAGAGTTTCTTATAATAGGTGGTAGGTCTGACAATTTTGTCAGTTCCTTTCACATTCGTTACAGGAGCATGTTCCCTACCCCTCTATCCTCTTTTGATGGTTGATCCATTGTCTTTTATTAAGCTGACATCTTGCAACCTTACCAGTGCCGGTAGGTTGCTGGAGCCAGCCAGACTCCCTCTCTAGTCATGGCTGACGGCAGGGCATACTGCCGCCAGCTGGCCCGGCCTGGCCGGCAGCCAGAAGACTGCCGACAGTTTGACTGTTGACAGCTGCCGGCCTGGCCGGCAACTGGCGGCCCCATAGCCAACTGCCGGCCTGGCCGGCAGTTGCGACCTTGATGGCCGTGAGTGGGTAGTCCCTTCTGTCCCCAAGGTTCTTCAGTCCTCCCTTGGACTGCTGCTATAGGTTCTGTTGCCGGGGTACTGCCGGCCGGGCCGGCAAAGACAGTGCTGACTCAGTTGGCAGCACACCGACTGTACTGGTACTGTCGGCGGGTTGCCGGCCGGCAGTGTATAGGTGGTACCTTGCCGGCAATAGTACTGTAGCTACATAGAAGCCTGAATGTTACATTCTCCCCTTCTATTAGAACCTTCTTTCTGGAGAAAGGCAGTCAAATTAGACTTTTACATCCTTAATTACTGTATACATTTACAGTAAGGAATAGCCTTTTTTCCATACTATCTCTCTCTCTCTCTAACTAGGACAGCCGTGTATGCCGGCAAGACCTAGCTAGACCGGCAACATGCCGGCTGAACTACTGTATAGGTTATACAGATAGCCAGTATATCTCAGTATAGAATATACTGCAGATAGAAAACTACTATATAGTTTATACTAGTAGTTATTTCCAATATATTTTGGATATCCAACACAGGCATTTACTGAGCCCAATCCTATATTGAATGAATATGATTTCTTCAATATCCTGATTAGAAATCAGTATTAGGATTACCCTACAATATTAAACACTTCAAGGTAGGAGTAATACACTCCTAACCCTTAAAGGGTGGACCCTTTTTTCCTTGAGTCTCCCTGATCAGGAAACTCTATATTTTAATATAGTAGGAAGACTACAGCAAATAGGCTGAGTGGGATATACAAATATATGTCTTTATTTTCCTAGTCCAGCTGGCTTCATGCTAGATGGACCATACTGTCATAAACTACTATGAAGGCAGCATAATGACTAGACTACAATACATGATGTACAGTAGAACAGTAAATTGCAATATAGACTTACTGCAATTAGAAAACTACAGTACCATGATACAATAGTATTTCTGACATACCTTGGGTACCCTTGTACGAGCAATCTGCTGGTACCGTTCATATATTGAATGAATAGTTTTCTTCAATTTTCTGATCGAGAATCAGTCATCCTGACCCCACAGTATTAACATTATTTTGGGACAGTGATTTGATACTTCTCTACCCCTAGGGGTAAGAGCCTTTCTACTTGGAGTTTCTCAATAGAGAAAGCTCCATGTAGTTAATACTGAGGGGAGGTAGCAGCATTTGCTCACAGGGGTACACAGTTATGTACTTCCTATCCCTTTATAGCTTACTGTCCTAAGCTATTCTATTGTAGATGACATTTACATGTTGATTATCAAAGAAATAATCCCTTGTATACTCATTTGGTTTTTCTTTCTTTACAGGAGTAACACCAGATATCTTGTGCTGCAGTCCTCTGCAAGGCCAAGAGTAAGTACTTTTACAGTCATAATACTTGCCGGTTGCATGCCCCCTGCAATATTATTTCCGGATCCCTACATTATTGGAATCCACAGGTTTGCAATATATGTCGGACATTAATGTCTGAAGGTTTTGAAAATCCCAAGTCTACGGAGACTAGGGGTACAGTTCAATATAAATTACGCAACTGGGTGAGAGGCTTCCAAAAGATCTCTCCGGGACCTTTCCTACCTAATGATAGGCTGCGTAAGCTACTATTTCCAAAGGCAAGCAAGGAAATAGTAGTGCCTCAGGAGCCAACTACATCCCTTGACGGCCAGAAAACCTTTGGGATTAAGGGCAAGATGTGCCCCAAGGTAGAAGAGATAGATGTTGTGTCGGAATTTCCTCCACCTATGCTGGCTATAGAGCCATCGATGTCAACATCTTCGTCTTCTACCCCTCTATTGGATAATGTGGTACAATTATGTATCCAACTGAAGAATCAGATAGAGAGCTTTCGTAAATAAAACGGAAAGCAGGAAGTAAAACCCAAGATAGAGCCTCGTAAAGCTTCTCTTGTCGCTTCCCATGGGTCAGTCAAACGACCCATGAATCAAGACCTTCCAACATGATCCATAACCAATCCCTGGAGGTTTGCGGAGCAGATGTGGATTTCAAATGGCAATCTCCACATTTCAGAGAAAATAGGTACGGTTCCTTTGGACAAAATTCAATTTTGGCCAAGCTTTGATTCTTTTCCTAGTTGTTGGGTCCGACTGAAGTATGAACCAAAGTCAGAAAAAGGAACGGAACCAAAGGAGGTCATGATTCTTGACCATGATAAGGCACAGACAATCCTCTCAGGCAGTCTGAAAAGGGCGGGTTATTCAGAAACGAAGGTATTCTCACTGAATAACAGACACCCTTCCTTTCTTGCTCCTACTTCACTCTCATTCCCCTTTATGGGGAAGGCATTTACTTCTGTTGCCAAAGCTGTAGAGGCGGGTGAGCCATGTCCCACACTCGATGAGTGCAAGCCTTTGTCACCAGCTTTTCCCGGACAGGAAAAGGATTGGAAGGAAGTCCATTTGACATTTTCAGTAGGAAAATTAGACAAGGATGTCGCAAGTCGACAATTCAATGTATGTCTCCCTAAATTGACCGATTTACTCTTGTTTAATGAACAGGAGTCAAAGGAGAGACTTGCGACATCCCTTTCTCTACAAAACTACATAGAGTTGTGTTCATCCTACGAAAACACCCCAGACATGCTCATGGTCATAGCCAAAATGCATATTGCTACCTTGCTAAAGGACCTTTATGCCTTTTTGAATGCTAGGAGAGCATGTAGAGAGTTTGTGTTCGCTGCTGCAACAGTGAAACACGAAACAAGGAAGCTAATATCTTCCAACATCTGGGGTAAAGACCTCTTCCCTCACGAGGTCATTGAGGAAGTAATTAAGAACGCCACCATGGAGAACATAAGTCTTCTCCAAAAATGGGGCATTCCTTTAAAGTGAAAATCTTCTGTGGTTGTGGGTCCCCAACCTAAAAAGAAGATCGAAAATGCTGGAAATATCCGGGCTGCTCAACAACATCCCACTTTTCCAGTGACCACGGTGCTACAGGCAGATGGTCAAAAGTCTAAGCCTACTGACTACTCGAAGCATAAAGACGCTTCGGCTAGGAGGAACTTTCCCTCAGGATCGCAGGACCTTCGATCCTTCGGTCCAAAGCCTATTCAAGATGAGCCATTGATGGGAAACAGAAATGTCTCTACCATCATTTCCTTACCTTCTCCTACAGTTCAAAATCCTCCTGGAGAAGTATACCTGAGAGCTATAGAGCATACAGGTGGTAAGAAAACTATAGCTCATCGAGTTCCAGGGAAGGCTGTTTTGTGTTCACGAGAAGGACTCAAGATATCAATGAGTCATTCTGAACTTGTCGCCACTCAACAAGTTCATAAAAAACAGCAAGTTCTGAATGTTAATCCTTCTGAACATATGGACCTTGTTCCAGTTAGGGGTGTTCGTAGTCTTGTCAGACCTGAAAGGTGTCCTTTGGAATCTCCCAGTCAACCACCCCCCTTCCTCCTATCTAGAATTCATGTTACAGAGAGTAACATTCATCCTAGGAAAGATACGTGTCGGACTCACAGTCCTAAGTATCTTCAAAGGATTGATGAACTTAGTCATGTCAAAGTCAAGCCTAGAAATAGTTCAGGTATTAATATACCTGATCGAGAGGCTGGAGTGGGCAGCATCCGAAGTGTCGGGCCCATGTGCATTCAAAGAGATGACCTGGTTTCCGGGACATCACGGATGCAAGATAAGCTTCTAGAAGTCTCGACTTTCTCCAGCTCTGGGGTTTCGATGGTTAAAAAACCATCGAAGCCCTCAGTCACTTCAACTCTCCTTTTCTTTGGGAATATAAAAGGAGCTCGCGAGGTCTGTCAAGAGACTCATGTATACGGTCAGATTTTCAAAATGCCAACAGGGAAAAGTGCTAAAGTTTCCCCAGTTCGCAATAGTGACAGACCTGGTGCTAAGGGCACACCGGAAAGATGCGTTAAGACCTTGGAGAAAACACGCATCAAACGCTTGAAGAGATAAAAAAAGACTGAGATCGGTCCCTCTTTGATCGCTTCTCTAACAAAAATTATAGCACGAAAGTCCCAAGACTCTGCTGGTCCTTTCATGGGTGTGGAAGCCCCCTCCACACAGATCAGGCTCCCTACGACTAATCTGGGACACCGAAGCGATAATAAGAGGTCACATTCAAACGTCTCAAACAGTCTTGGTGAAGTTACCCATCCCTTTCCTAAAGGGATGGCACCTAACAGCAGTTCATTTACAACTGATCCACGATGTGACGGTGGATACTCTATCACGATCCAAGGTGATAGAGTTGGAATGGTCCATGGACGCAGACATATTCCCTCCCAGATGGGAACAAGTCCCGGAACTGCAGCTCGACCTCTTCATCACGAGCGTCTTCAAGAAACTACCTCGCAAAATAGCCCTATACGAGGATCCTCTAATGGGGCTGATAGACCAGATGAGGTCAGTCCTAGCTCCGATCCTAGGTATATTTCCGAAGGTTCAGAAATCAACTGCCTTCAGTTTATCACAGAGAACCCAAACCCTTCATTCCATGAATTTCTTGCTCTAGCGGTTAGAAAAAGGTTTGGGATCTCAGAAGGCAATATAGAATTCTTAGAAGAATACAAAGCTAAGTCTACTAGAAGACAATATGAGTCTTCCTGGAAGAAGTGGGTTGCGTTTGTCAAAACAAAAGGACCGAAAGAAATTTCTATGAACTTCTGTCTGTCCTTCTTTGTCCACCATCATAGCCAAGGTCTGGCGGCCAATACGATAAATACGTGCAAGTCAGCTTTGACTAGGCCTCTCCTATATGCCTTCCAAGTGGATCTGGCGAATTAAATCTTTAATAAGATTCCGAAGGCATGTGCTAGGCTTAGGCCCGCAGTTCCACCAAAGCCCATCTCTTGGTCTTTGGACAAGGTCTTACATTATGCCTCATCTGTGAACAATGAAGATTGTTCTCTTAAGGACCTAACCCAAAAGGTTATTTTCCTATTTGCTATAGCCTCTGGGGCTAGAGTTAGTGAAATAGTGGCCCTATCTATAGATGAGGGTCACATTCAGTTCACGGAATTAGGAGAACTGAATCTCTTTCCTGATCCATCCTTTCTCACAAAAAACGAGCTACCCACTAAGAGGTGGGGTCCCTGGAGAATCTGTCCTCTGAAGGAAGATGTCTCTCTATGTCCTGTAGAGTGTTTAAAGGTCTATCTTCGTAGAACTTCAGACTTCTGGGGAGGACAGCTCTTTAAAGGAAAAACTTTAGGATCAAACTTATCTGTAAATCAGCTGAGGGCGAAGCTTACCTACTTTATTCGTAGAGCAGATCCGGACAGTACTCCCGCAGGTCATGATCCGAGAAAGATTGCTTCATCACTGAACTTCTTTCAGTTTATGGACTTTGAGCGTCTTCGTTCATACACTGGATTGAAATCATCCAGAGTGTTTTACAAACACTATGCAAAACAAGTTCATGAACTGAAACAGTTCGTAGTGGCAGCAGGCAGTGTATTAAAGCCTGCCCCCTAATTACTGTGATAATCAATTAATGGTTTGGGACCTCACATGTCCTTGCACATGTTCTGGATGAGTATCATCCAGAGTGCTCTACAAGCTCTACGCTATGTAAATCCATGATCTGAAGCAGCTTGTGGTGACGTCAGGTAGAATATTTACCCTGCCGTCTATTCTACGATGAACAGTAATTGACTGGGACTGTCAATTAATGGGAGAAGAGGTCATTCTTCTTAGGTAT
>NC_090740.1:59192982-59205482 GCF_036898095.1 Palaemon carinicauda
TCAATTTAAGATTTTCATTAACATGAAGGATGGAATAGAAGTAATTAGGATGTATTAGTCCATCATTGTTTTATACAAGTTATTGAAGAGTCATCTCAGGCCGGATGCCAAAGATTCTATTAGGCTTGTAATATGACTCACCCTGGAAAAAATGCCTCATGAAATAAAATGATGTACTGTATATTGTAGGGTGTAACGTTGAACATTCTATAATACAATTATGAATTGGTAATTAAACTAGTTTGCTGATGAATTTATGCCAGTGACCATACCACTCAGCCATGAAGAAAGATAAAAGTCGATGACAATTCTTCTGTACATGTACCTGTCAAATTCAGGTTTTCTGTACTTAGAATTAAAATCAACCCATCTTCACCATCGTAGCTAATTGGTAGGTTTGTGACTTGGCATTCGATTAATGATAAATTTTTGCACATTTAAACGTGTTTCTTTCATATTTCAAATAAGCCATATATATTAATACATTAAAGTCTGGATTCTCTTAACGACCTGTGGATCAGAGCCCCAGGCGGAACCGCCCAAAGACTATAATATCGGACCAGCGGGGATTTGAACCCTCGTCCAGGATATCTTTATGCCAGTGACCATACCACTCAGCCACTCTGATTCCGAGGTCGTTAAGAGAATCCAGACTTTAATGTATTAATATATATGGCTTATTTGAAATATGAAAGAAACACGTTTAAATGTGCAAAAATTTATCATTAATCGAATGCCAAGTCACAAACCTACCAATTAGCTATGATGGTGAAGATGGGTTGATTTCAATTCTAAGTACAGAAAACCTGAATTTGACAGGTATATGTACAGAAGAATTGTCATCGACTTTTATCTTTCATCGTGGCTGAGTGGTATGGTCACTGGCATACAGATATCCTGGACGAGGGTTCAAATCCCCGCCGGTCCGATATTATAGTCTTTGGGCGGTTCCGCCTGGGGCTCTGATCCCAAGGTCGTTAAGAGAATCCAGACTTTAATGTATTAATATATATGGCTTATTTGAAATAGGAAAGAAACACGTTTAAATGTGCAAAAATTTATCATTAATCGAATGCCAAGTCCCAAACCTACCAATTAGCTACAATGGTGAAGATGGGTTGATTTCAATTCTAAGTACAGAAAACCTGAATTTGACAGGTATATGTACAGAAGAATTGTCATCGAATTTTATCTTTCTTCGTGGCTGAGTGGTATGGTCACTGGCATACAGATATCCTGGACGAGGGTTCAAATCCCCGCCGGTCCGATATTATAGTCTTTGGGCGGTTCCGCCTGGGGCTCTGATCCCGAGGTCGTTAAGAGAATCCAGACTTTAATGTATTAATATATATGGCTTATTTGAAATATGAAAGAAACATGTTTAAATGTGCAAAAATTTATCATTAATCGAATGCCAAGTCCCAAACCTGCCAATTAGCTACGATGGTGAAGATGGGTTGGTTTCAATTCTAAGTACAGAAAACCTGAATTTGACAGGTATATGTACAGAAGAATTGTCATCGACAATTATCTTTCTTCGTGGCTGAGTGGTATGGTCACTGGCATACAGATATCCTGGACGAGGGTTCAAATCCCCGCCGGTCCGATATTATAGTCTTTGGGCGGTTCCGACTGGGGCTCTGATCCCGAGGTCGTTAAGAGAATCCAGACTTTAATGTATTAATATATATGGCTTATTTGAAATATGAAAGAAACACGTTTAAATGTGCAAAAATTTATCATTAATCGAATGCCAAGTCCCAAACCTGCCAATTAGCTACGATGGTGAAGATAGGTTGGTTTCAATTCTAAGTACAGAAAACCTGAATTTGCCAGGTATATGTACAGAAGAATTGTCATCGACAATTATCTTTCTTCGTGGCTGAGTGGTATGGTCACTGGCATACAGATATCCTGGACGAGGGTTCAAATCCCCGCCGGTCCGATATTATAGTCTTTGGGCGGTTCCGACTGGGGCTCTGATCCCGAGGTCGTTAAGAGAATCCAGACTTTAATGTATTAATATATATGGCTTATTTGAAATATATATATATATATATATATATACACATACATGATTGATATATATATATATATATATATATATATGAATATACATACATGATTGAAATATCTATATGATTTAAAATGTGAATATTTGAATAACCCCTTGATCTAGGCAAATGTAACTGGGAGAGCTTGATATTGATTAAAATAGAATTGAGAATGAAAATTTGAATAAGAAACTCAAAGGCTTATTGATTACATGGACGATTTCACGCGTTTTTAATTTGAGAACTGCTATTCCTTTTCCACTATGTTCAATCATACTTCAATAAACAAAACACCTTTTCTTTTTCAAGTGAATGACAATTCTGTTCCTGGAATGAGCAAACATAAAATAGTGAAAAAAAGAATTTTGACTTATTTCTCTCGGTACACATCTTGTGAAATTTTAGAATCGTTGAACGAGAATTTGTCAGGTATTAGATCATAAAATTATTATTATAATAGGTAACTACACATACACACACACACACACACACACACACATATATATATATATATATATATATGTGTGTGTGTGTGTGTGTGTGCGTGCTTACGCGCCTGTATGTGTGCGTACCTATCTTTTAATACGTCTGTTTTTATTCAGTATGTAGGACGTTTGCACGTATTGGCCCTCTTGTTTTTTGACGGAAGGGTAAATAAGACAGTGACTCCATGATATACGAAAGAAAATTACACAAGATTACGCATTACCCAGTGTTTGCACAGTCATTCAAATCTTATGACATTTAATTTTCAGAATTAGGGAGATATGACCTCTATTTTCCGCTGGAAATAACTATCTTTTTCCGCAGTAACATCCATTTACAAGTTGAGAACACGAACTCTGATAACGATGTAGCTCGCGGCGTTTTGATCATTCTTCTGGGTGTCTTCGTGTCACTGGAATTTCGCCCATGATAATGATCCCATATGCAGCGTCCCTTTGTGACGAAAGGAGCTTAGGATCTGATGCCATCGTCGATAGAAAGGAGAATTTATTGACTTATAATGCCGAAGGTCACTTGGGTTATATTCCGAGCAGCATATCACTGGTATTTGTTAGTAAATGTCAACTTCAATGTCTACTCTTTGGATTATTCATTGATGATTTATTTGGATAATAATTGATTGATATTCAATATTTGTTGTCTCCAAGTCTGTTTCTCGCCTGTTTGCAATTGTCGACTTTACTTTATGTCGGTAAACATGTTTGGACAATTTGCAATTTAATGTAACAGGTTCTCACTAGGTACTCATAACTTTTTAAAGGAGTGAGTTATTTATATGATGTTCATTTCACTTATCTTAATGAATTATTTGATTTCAATGATAAATAGCAATGTATGGTTTATTTCATTATAAATTGCAAAGCAAGTTGTAATCAAATACCCTTGCATTTACTTTACACTACAACATGTTTTGCATAAAGCTCGTAATACTTGTTCTCCTTTATGCCATCAGTTATTTTCTCTAGACGCAAGTTATCATGTTTCCATGCTTTTTTTTTTTGTTTATTTTTTTTTTTATTACAGGTAAGTTCCCTGATTATTGGGGAATTTCGGTGGCCCTTAAAGCGCTTAGTATGGGTTGGTAAGTGTTGTTATTTTCTCTATCTGTCCTCAGTATTGATTCTTCATTTATTACGTATGCTTGATTTAAGTTTCAGCTTTGTAACTGAATTCGATCCCTTTGATACAAGCTAGGTTAGGACAGTGGTGCATGTCCTGGGTAAATGCTTATTTTGATTTGACTACAACCAGAGGCAGTTTTGTGGTTTGAGTGCTGGATTTACTTTATCATTATTATTCTTTCGACCAGCGTGGAAGTGATTAACTATTTTTTGAGTAAGTACAGTTTTGTTTATATTTGCTTGTCGTGATTGTGAATGATAGGGACAGTTTATTATTTATCTTTGATTATAGTGCGATAGTCTAGTCAGCTAGGAGTGTTCGTAAGTGGTTTTCTTTTTTTCACTTGCAGGCCGTAATTCCTCCTTTCAGAGAGATTTTTTTTTTTTTTTTTTTTTTTTGAGTTGACTGTTGATGACCTGGCCTGTAATTGATTGCGTTAGACTGCTCTTTTGGATTGCCCAACCTTTGATGACCTGGCCTGTTTATCAAGATTACGTATGATGATGATGATGATTATGATGATGATTATCTTGACACCCGTGACCCAAAGGAGTTAAGGCCGTTGTGGCAAATTAAGACACTCTCCTGTTTATCATGTAGTGGTGTTTTGCCAATAAAGACAGTTGGCTAAGTGAATGATTATTCAAGTCTTTTTTTTTACTGTTATCTTGCGAAAGTGTTATTGAACTCGCAATATATATATATATATATATATATATTTATATTGCGTCAGCTATTAGACTATTTTACCAAACCTGAAGCGCAACATGCATACTCTCACAAAGATACATAGATTATATATATATATATATATATATACATAGATATATATATATATATATATATATATTTATATATATATATATATATATATACATACATATATATGTAGTGTATGTGTGCGTATGTGACGCAATAATAAATTCATTTTAGCCATGCATGTATAATATAATTATAATAGCCTACTCTCATGTTTTTTCTCGTCCTCCAATGCATTTAAATTATTTTTTTCGAACTTTTTAATTCAAAATGATCATTCAATGTTTCAGTCCAGTGTTAAAAATATTTTTGTTCGCATGTCATTTATTTGCATTAATTTCATTTCAAAGTTTCTAAATACCTAAAGTGAGATATATTGGCTCTTATTAGTAAAAAGCTTTCCTCAACTTGGAAACTCGATGCAATTACCTGTTATTCATAGAAGTTTACAACGCGTAATTATTATTTTGAATAACAATTATTTTGATCGTCTGTAGATACTCGTCTCGTACATAAAAAGAAACCTTTATGAATTAATGAAATAGGCTTGGAAAATAATTTTAGATTTTACTGCCTGTTTTACGATACTTATTTTCCAGTGTCTACGGATATGTACCCATGAAATAAAACATTTAACGGTAAGAAAATGCTTTTCATACTTCATCTCATGGCAATACATTTCCCCAGAGTATTGAAGATGTGTTACTGGTTGTTGACGATTAAGAATACGCTCTGCTCAGTAACTCGTTTTTTTCATAATTATTTACCCTCACTTCACTTTTCTTTTCTATTTATATTTTTTATTTGTTTAAGTATTCGTTCAATAACTTAAATTTATATATATACATACATACATACATACATACATACATGCATATATATATATATATATATATATATACATATACATATATTGTGACGGGCCAAGAGAAGGTTGTGACTCAAAGGCAAGTTGAAAACAACTGAGTGACTTTATTATAGAACACTCTCCTTTATATACAAAAGTTCAAGGCAACAAGAATTTTCATGTTGAATAAACAGACAATGTTACAGAGGAGAAACAAGACATGTTTTTTCAGGTTCTTTTTAGTGCGAGGGGAGAGCGAAGATACAAGCACAAAATGAACTATGTAGGAATGTGTGACACACGGTTGGTACATGGCTTCCCCCCTAAAAATGACATACTGTACATGTTAAATAGGACGCCCTGATCTAGAGAGGCGAACTGTAGGTGGGTCATCTGGCAGGAGATAAGCAGGTTTTAAAAGATTAATGGAGACCCAGTCTTCTTTGCCACAAATTTTTAGTAGGAGTACTTTCGGACGGCCTCGGATCACAAGGAAAGGGCGCGTGTAAGGGGGCGTTAGCGGTGGCTTGCTAGTGTCGTTGCGCAGGAAGACGTGCGCTGCAGAGTGCAAGTCTGTCGGTATGTGATGCTTCGCAGGGGGCTTGTAAGTCTGGCGGCATGGAGTAAATTTTCTCACGACGTGACGTAGGCGCTGGAGATCGTCGGAAGATGTTGTAGAAGGAAAAAATTCAGCAGGGACGACCAGTGGATCGCCATACACCATTTCAGCTGCCGAGACGTCGAGGGCGTTTTTAGGAGTGGTCCTTAGTCACAGGAGGACCCAGGGAAGCTGAGTAAACCAGTTGGAATCCTTGCAGCGTGACATCAAAACTGCTTTGAGGGTGCGATGAAAACGTTCAACCATTTCATTGGCCACGGGGTTGTAGGCCGTTGTGTGATGTAGGGTGATGCCCAGGAGATTTGCTAATGATGTCCACAATTGAGAGGTGAAAGTCGTACCCCTGTCAGAAGTAATATGCTCAGGGATACTAAATCTTGCAACCCATCCTGAGAGTAAGGCAGATGAACATGAGGCGGACGTTGCAGTTTCCATGGGAATGGCTTCAGGCCAACGAGTGAAGCGGTCGATGACGGTAAACAGGTAACGATATCCTTGTGATGTGGGTAGGGGACCTACAACGTTGACGTGAATGTGTGCGAAACGACGCTGAGGTTGAGGAAAAGTGCCCACTCCTGAATCCGTGTGTCGATGTACTTTGGAAGTTTGGCAAGAAGTACAGGCGCGGACCCAATCCTTAGCATCCTTAGAAATGCCGTGCCAAATGAACTTCGTCTTCAGCAGCTGTGCTGTAGAACGGCACGAGGGATGTGAAAGGCCGTGAATGAAATCAAACACCTGCCGGCGCATGGGAGCAGGGATCCAAGGTCGCGGTCTACCAGTACTGACATCACAGAGGAGGGTGATGTTGGAGTCTTCGAGGGGAAAGTCTCCCCAACGGACGGACGTGCAGGATGTCCTACATGCTTGATACTCTGGATCCTGTCGTTGGGCTTCAGCCATGGCGTTGTAATCCAATCCCAGTTGAACGGCAGCCAACGTATTTCTTGACAGGGCATCGGCAACGGGATTCATTTTCCCAGGGACGTATTGAAGGGTGCAATTGTATTCAGTCACGGTGGAGAGATGTCGGCGTTGACGGGCGGACCAGGCATCAGACTGTCGAGTGAAGACGTGCACCAGAGGCATGTGGTCTGTGTGAATGACGAAGGGCGTACCTTCTAAGAAATGGCGAAAGGGACGGACAGCCAAGTGCACCGCCAGCAATTCGCGATCGAAGGTAGAATAACCCGATTCTGCCTTGGACAGTTTTCTGCTGAAGAAGGCCAATGGGCGGGGTGAGCCGTTGACCACCTGCTCGAGTACTGCACCAATAGCGATGTCGCTGGCATCGGTGGAGAGAAGAAGAGGGGCATGTGGGATAGGAAAAGTGAGAGCCGCAGCAGTTGATAGGGCCTTCTTTGCATTGCAGGAGGCTGCTTCTTGAAGGGGACTCCACTTCAGGTCCTTTGGCTTGCCTTGAGGGAGGCGTAGAGGGGAGCAAGAGTGGCGGCAATGGCTGGCAGAAAACGGTGATAATAGTTGATCATGCCCAAAAATTCTTGCAGAGCTTTGACGGTCGAGGGCACGGGGAAGTCCTGAACGGCTGGTACCTTCTCAGGGAGGGGATGGACTCCTTCGTGAGTGATGCGGTGCCCTAAGAATGACACTTCGTTGGTGCCAAAGGTACACTTGTCGTACTGGACCACAAGGCCGTTTTTTTGCAGGCGGCCGAGCACGATGCGCAGGTGACGGAGGTGTTCCTCTTTTGAGGAGGAGAACACAAGTATGTCGTCCACATAACATACACAGAAGGGGAGGTCCCCTAAGATGCCATCCATGAGACGTTGAAATGTGGCCCCAGCATTACGAAGGCCAAAACAGGAGTAATTGAAGGTGTATGTACCAAACGGAGTGGTGATGGCGGTCTTGGGATGTCTTCTGGTTTCATAGGCACCTGATAAGACCCCTTCAGGAGATCGAGCGTAGAGAAAACCTTCGCTTTGTGCAGGTAGGAGGTCACGTTGGCAATGTTTGGGAGGGGGTAGTGATCTGGTTCTGTTTACATGTTCAGGTGCCTGTAATCCCCGCACGGATGGAGGGAGCCGTCTTTCTTCAGAACGATGTGTAAGAGTGACGACCATGGGCTGGAGGCCTTTTGGCAAAGGCCCATTTTCTCCATTCTAGCGAACGTCTGTTTGGCAGCTGCCAATCGTTCCGGTGCCAGACGTCTGAATTTTGCGAAAACTGGGGGTCCCGTCGTCTTGATATGGTGATAAATACCGTGCTTGGCAGGAGCCGTGGGCGTTTGGCGAAGTTCTGGACGGAAAACTTCCGGTACGACGTGAGGAGGTGGGCGTAGGCATCCGTGGGTGCCCTGATGTGGAGAGTGAGGTTGGAGGGGGCGAGTTGAAGAGGTGTTGACAAGTACGAGTCTGCGTTGACCAATCGTCGGTGGGCGACATCGACCAGAAGGTGGAAAGGAAAGAGGAAATCCGCACCAAGGATTGGCAATGTGACGTCAGCAACGAGAAACTTCTAATTAAATTTACCGTTTCCGAACAATAATGTGAGGTTCATGTAACCATAGGTGGGTATCGCAGATCTGGTGGCAGCTACCAAGCGGACGTCGGCAGACGTAAACAGACTACGTTGTGTCCTGAAGAGTTCCCATGGCAAAAAAGAACGACAAGCACCCGTGTCTACCAAAAATCGCACGCCCATTCCTGCATCATGTAAAAAGAAAAGATTAGAAATACGGGAGGCCACCGCCACGAGCGATGGCCTACTTACACGTTTCTTTGGCCACTGACAATCCTTGGCACATTTCTTCGTGGTTGCCCCGAATCTGAAGTGATAGTAGCAAAACTGCGGCGAATAGGAGGTAGTAAGTGGCTGTAGAAGTCGTTGGTTGGGGCGTGAGCGAGTGGCGGTTGGTAGATGGCTTTGTCGCCGCTTCGGCACGTCACGGGGTAGGCGTGTATGTCCTACGGCCTTCACGTCAGCTTCAGGTGACGTTGAATAGGCGTCCTCTTCGTCAGGGGTGGAGGTGTTGATGGAGGTCTTGAAGTGGCTGTCCGTAAGGGCGTCGGCTTTGGTCATCAAGTCCTTTATGGGTAAACTATCGACATCGGGTATGGCAGCGCGTATAGGTCCGGGTAAACGGCATATCCAAAGAGCACGAAGTAGGTTCACCTCACGAGGAGAGTCGTCTGTGGCAGGTTGCAAGCGAGCGATACTGGTCAATTCCCTGAGGGCGAGCGAAGCCCTTTGGTTCCCCAACAGTTGTTGCGAGAGCTGAAAAAGCTTTGCTATACGGGCGGCTGGCGACGGCGAGTACTACTGCAGAAGGTATGTTTTGAGGGCGTCATACGCTATTGGGGTGTCTCCTTGTTCACAAAGCCAGTCGGATATTTCCGGGAAGGTGTCCTCGGGTATCACCGCGAGAACATAATCTGCTTTGGTGGTTGAGCGAGTCAAGCCCTTAATGCGAAACTGGAATTCTGCGCGCTGAAACCAAGCAAACGCCTCTCCGCTGGCGAATGATGAAAGTTTCAATGGGGGAGTCGCAGCAATACCTTCCGTAGAGTCCTCCATGGTACCAACGATGGAGGGACGAGGGGGGGGGGTGGAAGGCGGGAGGAGCGAGTGTCACTCCGGGGTCACCAATGTGACAGGCCGAGAGAAGGTTGTGACTCAAAGGCAAGTTGAAAACAACTGAGTGACTTTATTATAGAACACTCTCCTTTATATACAAAAGTTCAAGGCAACAAGAATTTTAATGTTAAAAAAAACCGACAATGTTACAGAGGAGAAACAAGACATGTTTTTTCAGGTTCTTTTTATTGCGAGGGGAGAGCGAAGATAAAAGCACAAAATGAACTATGTATGAACATGCGACACACGGTTGGTACTATATATATATATATATATATATACATATATATATATGTATATATATATATATATATATATATAATATGAATATACATATATATATAAATATAAATAAATACATATATATATATATATATATACATATAATATATATGCGTATATACTTATATATACATGACACACACACACACACACAACATATATATATATATATACTGTATATATATATATATATATATATTTATATATATATATATATATATATATTGTATATATATATATATATATATATACATACATATATATATATATATATATGTATATATATATATATACACATACATATATATATATATATATGTATGTATGTATGTATGTATGTATGTATGTATATATATTCATATACATACATATACACATACCAAGACACTTCCCCCAATTTTAGGATGTAGCTGGCATAAAAAAAAAAGAACAAAGAGGACTGTTCTTCTCTTTACTCCTCCCAGCTTAACGAGGGATTCAGCCGAGTTTGGTTGGTACTCCTAGAATACCACAGCCCACCCTACCCCATTGTCCACAAGAAATGAAGCTTCAAATGCTGAATCCCTTACTGCTTTTACCTCAGTGGTCACTAAGGCGACCTTGGGAATCAACAGGGCCTATGGGAACTGCGCTACGTTTCATCGCCATTCATTCTTATTTCCAGCAAGCGCTTTTGCCACCCTCACATGTACTTTCCTATTACTTAGAGCTTTGTTCAATCCATCCATCTCCCTAAACTTTGTCTTCTTCTTGTACTTCTTCCATCAACTCTTGCATTCTTCACCTTCTTCTCTAGGCAGCCATTTTCTATTCTGTCTGCATGGCCAAACCACCTCAGCATATTCATATACACTCTAACTGCTAAATCATTTATTACACCCGTTCTCACCATCACTACTTCATTCCTAACCCTAGCTAATCGCAATACACCAGCCATACTCTTCAGACACTTCATCTTAAACAAATTCAGTTTCTCTCTCTCCGTCACTTTCATTCCAATCATCTCAGTTGCTACAATCACTTTCTCTTACAGAACTCTTCTTTCATTTATGCTTAACCCTCTACTCTTTACCACTCCCGTCTCTGCCCCTTAACAGTTTCCATCCTTCATTCACTCTTTGACGTTCATCTACTTCCATTCCCCCATTTGCAGTTACAACAGGCTGCAAGCACTTAAACTGATGACATTCAATCTAGCACCACCCTCCCTTCTCGAGATCTCATATCCCTACTTTTACCCACATTAACTCTCAACTTCCCTCTCTCATACACCATTCGAAATTCTGTCACTAATTGACCCAGCTTCTCCTTCGAATCTGCAACCAATACTGTATTAATTCATTGGCTACTCATAATCACACTAGTCTATCAGTTTCAATCCTCAAACCAACACTCAAGCATTCACCTCTCTCACAACTTCATCAACAAACAAATTGAACAACCATAGCAACATCACACATCCCTGTCTTAGCCCCTTTCTTACTGGAAACCACTAACTCACTTGATCACATCCCACATCACCTCCCTTTCAATTCTATCATAAGCTTTCTCTAGATCCATAAATACAATATACACTTTGCATTTTGCTAAATATTTCTTGCATATCTGGACAACTGTAAAAATCTTATCCATACAATCCCTTCCTCTTCTAAAACCACAATGGTCGACTAAGATTGCATCCTCTGTTTTATCCGTAATCCTATTAATTAGCATTCTACCATACATTTTTCCAGCGACACTCAACAGACTAATACCCCTTGAATCTCCCTTACCTTTTTATTTTGACACACACACACACACACACACACACACACACCATACACCCATTCCACTGGTACCAACTATTCAAGTAAAGTCATACCCCCATCCTTTAACATCTCAGACCTCACACCATCCATACCAGATGCTTTTCCTCTTGTTTCATCAAGTGCTTTCTTCACTTTCTCTCTTGTAAAATCTTTCTCTCTCATTCGCATTTCCAATCACTGGCACCACAACACCTGCAACAGCATTTATATATGCTTCTCTATTATCTTCAACATTCAGCACCCCTTCGAACTTTTCTGCTCACCTTTTCATTGCCTCCTTTTCTTTCAACAACCTTCCATTTTCATCTTTCACGAATTCTTCAATTCTCGATCCACTTTTCCTTACTCTCTTTGCATCTTTCCAAAACTTCTTATTCTCTTCATAAAAACAACCCAATCTCTGACCACACATCCAATCAGCCACCCTCCTTGCCTCAGCTACCTTACGTTTTACTTCCACATTTTTATCTCTATATCTTTCATACTTCCCTACACTCTTACTCTACAGCCTATTTTTCTCTTCCATTTTCATCTTCACTACTTGATTCCATCAATCTCTTCCCTTCCTCATGTTTTCCTCCACCAATCCTCTGGCCACTCACATCACTTGCAATCCCAACAAAATTTTCTTTTGCTATCTTCCCATCCAGTGTATGTTACCTTCACCCTGTCATTTGCCAATTTCATCTTTTGTTGATATTCACTTTTTACCTGTTTATTTTTTTTCTTAATTCTTCAACCTTCACTACTTCTCTTCTACATCTCCCTACTCTATTCCCCCACTCTTTTGCTACAACTAATTTTCCTTCAACCAGACAATGATCAGGCATACCGTTAGCCATACCCCTAATCGTGTTTACATCTTTCAATCTTACAAACATCCTTTTTGTTATAAACACATTAAT
>NC_090740.1:59220482-59222982 GCF_036898095.1 Palaemon carinicauda
GACTTGAGCTACCACACACACATTTACATAGAGGAGTAACATTACCAATTCTCCAACAAGTGCTAAAAGCTCCTCTTCTTGCTAACTTGCGCAAAATAACAGATAACTTTGGAGCTAAGAAATCTGCTGTCTTTATAAAAAACAAAGGAAAAATACCTTTTGGGTCTACACCTCCTTAAGCATCCAGGTCCACCAACTGAGCTTTAATCTCACGAGATCGAAAAGCTAAACTAGTTAGTTTAGCCTCAAGAAAACAGGAATGAGGAAGTTCAAGTTTGCATTACTCTGTTTACTGTCAAAAACATCAGCCAAAAGAGTTGCCTTTTCCTTTGGACAATGAGTGACTGAGCCATGTGGTTTAATTAAAGGAGGAACTGTTGCATCTACACCAAAGAGTGCAGATTTAAGGGTAGACCACCATTTATGTTCCTGAGTTGTACCAGAAAGTGTTTCTTTTATGGTTAAATTGTACTCCTTTTCAGTTGAGGCATAAACTCTCTGAGCAAAAGCTCGAAGCTGAGTATAGTTGTTCCAGGTCAAATCTGATCTGTTACCCTTCCAAAGGTGATATGCCTCCTGCTTCTCCAAATAAGCACGTCTACAATCATCATTGAGCCACGGTTTGTCCTTCACTCGGTACCTTAGCACACGAGAAGGGATACACCTATCAATTATGTTGACTAGATTCTCATTCAAAGGGACACCAGGATCTACACTATTATATAATTGTGACCAATTCAAGCACAAAAGATCATGCAAAATCCCATTCCAGTCTGCTTGGGATTTCATATAAATTTTACAAGAATATGATATATTAGGGACAGGCTGCTCATCCTTCACTAATAATGAAATCAAGGCATGATCAGATGTCCCGACTGGAGAACTAACCTTACTAGTTATAACGCCAGGGGAGTCAGTGTATACGAGGTCCAAGCAATTACCAGACCTGTGAGTAGCTTCATTTATGATTTGCTCACAGCCTGATTCAGAGGCAAAGTCTAAAGCTCTTAAGCCATGGCGATCGGTAGGGGAGATAGAACTTAACCACTCCCTATGGTGAACATTAAAATCACCAACAAAGACAAAAGAAGCCTTTCTATCATCTTCTTGTATCTTAGCCATAATGGTAAGAAGACAATCGAAGATAGAATCATCTATGTCTGGATTCCGGTAGATCGAACACAAATAAAAGTTGTTATGCCTGCCACAAACTTTTATTACCTGAATCTCATGACATTGATAGCAGATGGCATCACGTTTCAACATTATTGGCTTCTTAAACCCAGTTATAAGGAGCTCAGATGAGTGCCTCATATTAGAAACCAAAGTTTCTGAGCACAAAAGAATATCATACTGTCTGGACGCAACTCTAAGGTCTTGGATATTTGTATGAAGACCACGAATATTGCAATACAGAAGACGACATTGACGAAATCTAGGACGTACTGGTCCCGGATTTCGCTCAATGTCTCCAGACAGCATAAGAATTAAAAGAAATAAAAAAGACACATCATAGTTAAAAAATAGATTAACAAGAATTATAACAAAAACAATATGTACAGAATTATAAATAAAGTGATTGATGATACCCATAGACTATAGTAAAAAGTCGGAAAAACTGGTCAACATGGAGGAGCCGATACACCATGCAAGGCTAAATACCCTCCAGGATAGCCATTTCAACTGAAGAGAGGACAGTAGGATGGTTTTGAGAAGGAAAAGAGTCAGAAAAAGGAAAAGACAACCTCTTGATAAACCACCAGGCATCCATGGCCCTTCTATTAAGCCTGCCCAACACACCATTTCAAAAAAACAAGAGGAAGAAAAAAAAAAATAATACGATAGAATAGGGTGCCTGAGTGTACCCTCGAGCAAGGGAAAGTATGTGTTCGTGTGTTTTCTATAGAAAGAGATATTAGAGAATATACAAAACAAAATCAACTTAAAGTTTATTCCTATGTAAAATTTTGTCAAGGAAGATAATGCAAGTGGTCCCCAAAGGAAGCTGTGGGGGCAGAGTCCCTCACCCTCCTGAAATCGGGCTGGATGGCACCCGAGAGTTCTATTTTAAAAGAAAAATTTACAGAATATTTAATGATCGAATCTAATGTAATTTTTATCGAAAAAGCTAACGCCGCTATTTCCATGTTGATCAAGGTTCACTTTGGGGGTCTACGGGCCCCATAATTACAGACTCCCTAAAACTGTATTCAGTAATGATACAGTTGCAATGAAATTTAACATATTTAACATATTTAATGATCGAATCTTATATAATTTTTATCGAGAACGCTAATGCCGCTATTTCATTTTAATCAAGATTTACCTTTGGAGTCTACAGGCCTCATGATTACAAACCCCCTAAAACTGCATTCATAATAATAAAACAATTGCAATGAATTTTTATATAGAGATTGTATGAACATAGGAGATGATTTTGGGCTATATTAATTATGAAACTTTTCCCCAAAAAGGGTGTCCCTTGCGGGTTTGCCCCCTC
>NC_090740.1:59227982-59235482 GCF_036898095.1 Palaemon carinicauda
TGTTTTTGGTTATTATATATTATATTATTTTGTGGTAAGTTTATGATTAGTTTTAAGTGTAATTATTTTGGTTGTGGATGGTTTTTTATGTTAAGCTTATTTTGAATGCAGAATTTTTGGTTTTAGTTTTAAGAAATATAGTATTAAGGGTATGGTTTGTTTTCATATCCCTTCTGTCCAAGAGTCCAGTTGATAACGTAAGAGGAAAGTTTGTACAGAGGAAACTATTGTCAGTTAGAGTGATTCAAGGGTGTGGGGGTTGTTTTGCAACATCCCGCCACATTATTTTGGCGCCCGAACAGGGACTGCCAAGGTTGGATAGGAAGCTGGATTGTTGGACGAAGGACGGAATTTGGATGAAGGTTGATGAAAAATGGAAGAGCAATTAAAGTTATTAAGGGAGGAATTGCGGTTGAGTAAGGAGTGCGAGGAGAAATTGTTGCAAGAGAATATGTGGTTAAGGTGTGAGAATGAGGAGATGCATAGGAAACTGAGGGAAATTCAAGGAACTGTAGAGAGAGTGGAAGAGGGTGTTGAGATAAGGATGCGTGAGAATGAGGAACGAATGGAAGCTATGATAGGGCAAGTAATGGGAATGATGAAAACTTTAATGGGTGAAGTTGCAGTCGTAGGAGTGGTCTCTGCTACAGGTAAAGGGTTGCTGGTGGAAGAAAAGGTTAAGGTAAGTGATAATGGGAATGGAAGTGATAGTGATAGTAATAGTGATAGTGAAGTTAAAGGGACTAGGCATAGTAAGGATGAACAGAAATGTGATAGGAAGAATGAGAAGAAAGGCAAAAGTAATATGAAGAGGGAAAAGAAGAAAGGTCAGGATGAGAGCAAGGATGATCGTGAATGGGTGAAAGTGGTGAGTAAGAAAAGGGCTAGGAAGAGTATGATCAAGGATAGGAGTATGGGTGTGGATTAAATTCTTTATATTCTAGCGAGGAAGTAGGAAACAAGAGGGAAGGTAGCAGTGATGATAGTAGTGAGAATGAACGTGATGTGTGTAAGACTGTGTTTATGAGAGAGGTACCTCTGTGTGAAAGGTTCAATGAGCACAGTAGTAGGGATGTATACGAGTTTTTCAAGGAGTATGAGAGGTATTGTCAGTATAAGTATGGTGATAGTAAATTAGTTTGGGCTAGTGAGTTAGGAGAATATTTGACTGGGTATTTGTTGACAATGTATGGAGTGATAATGAGTGAAGGGGATGTTGATTATGATAGTGTGAAAAAGAGAATAATTGAGCAGGTAAAACGTATGAAAGGGAGTGTTAGGTATAAGCGTAAGAATGATTTTGATGAGGCACGGATGAATGTAGAAGAAGCTATATCAATATATGTATGTAGGTTGGAAACGTTAGCTAGGAAGAAGTATGGGGATGAAGGCATAAATGAGAATAAGGAGTTAATGAGGAAGTTCTTGGCGACAATACCTGAGAATGTGAGTGAATTTATTAATTTGAAACAGAAGGAGAAAATGAGGTGGAAGCCAAAGATATTGACGTGGGATGATATACTAGAGATAATTGAGGATTATGAATTAGATAGATGTATGAAAGAAAGTAAATCTGTGAGTGTAAGAACTGGAATGGAGGAAAGTGTGCCAGAATTTGTTAGTTTTAGAGATGCTGTTAGGAGAGGACCGATGAGGGTAGCTGATAATATAGTAGATAGAAGTGTTTGGGCGAGTAATGTGGGAATACCTGTAAGGACAAATGAAGGGTCTAGGCAAGGGAATCAGGTTTGGAGAGATAGGAGTGCTAGTGCGCAGCGAGGTAGGTCAGGTAGTTTTGTCCGTGAAGAGAACTGTTATAGGTGTGGGAAAGTAGGACATAAGAAGAATGAATGTAGATGGGCTCAAGGTGCTTGTTTTGGATGAGGTGTGGTAGGACATAGAATTAGCGAGTGCAAGAAAGAGAGAGGGGTAAAATGTTATCGGTGGGGTACGACTGGGCACATAGCGAGTGGATGTCGTAGTAATCGTATGAATGTGATTTGTGGTAATTGTGGTAAGGATGGTCATTATGCTAGAATGTGCAAGGAGCCGCGGGGTAAGTGTACTGAATGTGGTGCAGATGGGCATGTAGCTAGAATATGTAGGAAGAAGGGATTAAATCAGCCAGAATGTTCAGGAAACTAGAGTGTAAGAAGGTTCAGCTGGGTGAGTGCTCCTGTGTGTGTGGAAGGAATAGGATCAATGTTTGTGAGAATGGGATGAATAATTGGTTGGAAATGAGTAAGTATGAATCTATTAAGCATGAGAAGTTAGGACTGTAAAATAAACAATTAGTGTCAGTTGAATATAGGAAAAAGAGGCGTTTGAAAGTTTTAAGTGAGGAGAAAGTGGAAGGGAAATTTATAGGTATAAGTAAGAATACAAATAAGTATGACAAGGGTGTGAATGTGCAAGTGATTGTGGAAGATAAATGTATTAATACAGATGAAACGTGGCTGAGTATGAATGATACTTATAGTGTGTGTGGATTTTCGTTAGATGATGTAAAAGAAGAATGAATAATGCAAGAGTGAGAGATAGGAGAATGATAAGTAGCATGAATGAATCTTTTGCTAAAGTTGAGAATGTTTTTGATGAAATGGATGAACTGTTTACAGAAATGAGTGTAATTTTAGGGCCAGATGAGAACAAGGTAGATGGGATTGTACATGATATATTAGATGATAGGGATTTAGATAGGAATAGTGCTAATGGAGCGAATGATTGTGATAAGGTAGAAATGAATGAGAGAGTGTATGAATGCCCAGTTACTCGGAGTAGAGGTCCCGTTCCCGACTGCGACTGGGTAATGAAAAAATAATGTAAGTGGTTGTGTGAAAATGTAGTAGGATTTGGCAAAGTAAGGGGGGGAGGAATGTGGAGGAATAATTTTTGTTTTATTATTAATTTGCTGTTTGCCAAATCGAGAGAGAGAGAGAGAGAGAGAGAGAGAGAGAGAGAGAGAGAGAGAGAGAGAGAGAGAGAGAGAGAGAGAGAGGGGGGGGCCGTAGTTAGTGTATCGATTGTTTGTTGTGAGAAAGACTGTTGGTATAAATGAGACTGTTTGTTTACGTTTTTAGCTAGGTTACGACAATGGTGAACGTCTTGGGTGAATGGCTTTCTTATTTGACTGCAGCAAGGGGCAGTAGTGTGAATGTTGGATTATCATTATTATTTTTTCGACCAGCGGAGAAGTGTTTTGTTTATTTTTGAGTATGTACAGTTTTGTTTATATTTGCTTGTCGTGATTATAAATGATAGGAACAGTTTATTATTTATCTTTGATTATAGTGCGATAGATTAGTTAGTTAGGAGTGTTCGTAAGTGGTTTTCTTTTTTTATTTTGCAGGCCGTAGTTCCTCCTTGGTGAGACTTACACCTTTGAGAGAGATTTTTTTTTTTTAATTGATTGATGACGACTGGGCTTGTAATAAGGAACTTGATACGACCACTCTGATTTATACAATTGTTGATGACTCAGAATGAAATTCAGATTGCTGTTGATGATGATGATGCTAATAATAACCACGACCCCAATCAGGGAAGTAGTTGTGGCAAATTGCTACCCAGTGAACTGTTAAACACAGAGCTGTGCTATTGTGCCGTAAAGACAGTCTGGCTTGTGTGTGGCGATAGTGTTGGTGTCAACATATATTAACATACAAATTTTGGTGTTGGTGTGATGTAATTTTAAGTTTGTTAGGGTTTTTGGGGGTTTATATGAATGGTGTTTTTGGTTATTATATATTATATTATTTTGTGGTAAGTTTATGATTAGTTTTAAGTGTAATTATTTTGGTTGTGGATGGTTTTTATGTTAAGCTTATCTTGAATGAAAAATTTTTGGTTTTAGTTTTAAGAAATATAGTATTAAGGGTATGGTTTGTTTTCATTTCCCTTCTGTCCAAGAGTCCAGTTGATAACGTAAGGGGAAAGTTTGTGCAGAGGAGACTATTGTCAGTTAGAGTGATTCAAGGGTGTGGGGGTTGTTTTGCAACATCCCGCCACAACAAAATGAGCCGTAACCGGAGAGAGGGTCTCCAGTGTCGTACTGTTCGACCAGTCAAAAGACCCCACAACACTCTAGCGGTAGTATTTTACCGGTTGGCTGATGCCCTGGCAACTTACTATCTTGGGATTACCCAGTTTTCATAACACAAAAAACCTACCTATTATGAGTAGCCGTGATTAATACAGCTTTGCTGATTG
Organism: Palaemon carinicauda; assembly: GCF_036898095.1. NCBI lineage: Eukaryota > Metazoa > Arthropoda > Malacostraca > Decapoda > Palaemonidae > Palaemon > Palaemon carinicauda. The sequence goes on from NC_090740.1 coordinate 59,232,192, forward strand.
CTGATCATGGCGATGCGCAAACCTTTTTCCTAACGTTGAGATATCCTTTCTCAGAAATCATATATATATATATATATATATATATATATATATATATATATATATATATATATATATATATATATATATATATATATATATCGTATATTATTTTTTTCATGTCAGATATTATCAATATACATGGAATATTTTCTGTTGGCGATGTGCTCACCGCTTTGCGATATTATTTCATGGTGACATATATATATATATATATATATATATATATATATATATATATATATATATATATATATATATATATATATATATATATATATATATATCACTATGAAAAAACACCCAGAATTGATAGCCGCCTCAACTGACATAGCGCAGCTACCTCTTTCATAATCGTGCATCACCAACTTCTGATTGCGGCAGTGTCAAATTCTTTGTTCTAAAATGTGTCATTTGAGAATTCCATTGTCTTTCTCCAAAACAATCTGTCTTCAAATTTCTCCGCCTCTCCTATTACTAGCCCAAGTTCGAGACTTCCATGCGGTCACTAAGGAATTCTTTATATCTAATACTTCTTCAAAAGCGGTAGCGCGAGAGAAATGACTTTTAACAAACACATGTATACTACAGCTATCAAGCCGTGAACCTGTAGTTCACAACAATTTAACCAAATACGTTCTCTGCAATAAGCTGTCATGTATTTCTTATTGCATTTGTTTGCTTCCCAAAATAAAACAATTAAACTTCAACATTAACTGCGTTTATATTGATATATCGATTTTTTTTGGTCGTTTATATGTTATTAAATGTCAGATTTGACATGCGGCATTTGTCAAATATTTCTTTCAAATTAAGCTACTAACAAAATCTTCTAAAAGCAATGAGTTCTGAAGACGTGAGCTAGCAAAATAATTATGTAGAGAAGTTGCTATTGACGACCTGAAGAATCATGAATAGGCCTATGCTACCTATTCACAGTTTTAATGGAAGCGACTGGCTTATAACTGTAGGCTAAACTCTTATATGTTTAAAGGGCCCTCATGACCAGCAAATGCCCGGGACAAGCCAGTGTCCCAGAGACCGACCACATACGAATATGACTAGGGCTCGAGTCCTACTTCACCCAAGCTACGACCAGGAAGGACCAGGGATTTGCTGCAGGTAGACCAACGGGCTCCCACAAAGCTTGAACTGAGGTCAAATTCCCTATTGCTTATTAATATTTACCACCAATAGTTTGATTGAATATATATTCCCAACATCATCCTTCACTCCAGTGAAGTTTAATTCATAAGGATCAGTCACTGACATGTACTGTATATTATAGATGTTCAAATGATTGAGCCATCAGTAGGATTACCACCATTTTTAGCAATAGCTATACAGTTTATCATAGCTCAAGCTATCGGAAGTCCTATTTTGGATTATGATAACAGCAGACTCTTTAACGATATTCCGTTAGTTTTGTGTTCGATCATATTTTTTTTTCTATCTTACACATGCATGTGCGTGTGTTTAAGTGATTCAATAATTTCGATTGCTTTATCTGCGATATTCTATCTTCAGGTAATATAACAAAGCAGCATTCTATGTTTTGACTTACAAATACACACCCACACTCGTACACTCGTGTATATATATATATATATATATATATATATATATATATATATATATATATATATATATATATATATATATATATATATATATACATACATGTATGTATGCACACACACACACACACATATATATATATATATATATATATATATATATATATATATATATATATATATATATATATATATATATATATATACTGTATATATATGTATGTGTGTGTGTCTGTGTCTGTGCGTGTAAATACACACACACACACACACACACACACACACACACACACACACACACACATATATATATATATATATATATATATATATATATATATATATATATATATATATATATATATATATCGGGATACCGTACCATGGCGAAAGGATTTGTGCATCGCCATGATCAGCAAAGATATAGTAGCTCGGCCACCTATACTAATTTGGTTTGCTGTGAACGACCACAGCAAAATGAAACACCATCAACACTCTGCGTTGGCCAACTTGGTGATGAAAACTTGTCAAAACCCGGGTATGAATAAAATTACCCTGTCTTGACCCCCAGACCCCAGAGGCAGTGGAACAACCTTGCAACATACAACGTCTGGAGCGTCTTTAGGGAAAAAGATCTTGCTGTGTTGCTAGAAGAGCTGAAATAAATAAATTGGGATATAATGGAATTAGGGGAAATAAGAAGAATTGGGGAAAATTATTACAGTTAAAAGAGGATCCTGCACTTTGCTTCAGAGACCATAAAAGGAACAAAATAAATGTAGTGATATAATTGTAAGATTAATTACCCAACTAAATAAGAAGTTTAAACGTAGACTGGCCAGGACACCAGCCGGCCGTTGAGGCACTACCGCTAAAAGAGTTATTGGGTCCTTTGACTGGGTAGACAGTGCAACTTTTGGATCCCTCTTTCTCGTTACGGCTCATTCTTACTCTGCTTACACACACCGTATAGTCTGGCCTATTCTTTCCACATTCTCGTCTTTCCTCATACACCTGACTGCATTAATATTACCAAATAATTCCTTTTTACTCAAAGGGTTAAATACTGCACTGTAATTGATCGTTGTCTACATTCTTATTGGTAAGGCTAGAATGGAGATTTTCCTATGATAAGCAGCTATTCTAGAAGGACACTCCAAAATCAAACCATTGTTCGCTAGTCTTGTGTAGTGCCATAGCCTCAGTACCATGGTCTTCCACAGTCTTGGGATAGAGTTCTCTTGCTTGAGGGTACAATCAGTCATAGCATTCTATCTTAATTCCCTTCCTTTTTAAGATTATAACAAAGATGATGTGAATTTAAGAAAATATGAAAAAAAAGTTTTGGCTGAATTACAAATTACAGACTGTTGGAATTGAAGTTCTTACTTGAATTTCAGCGGTCTGTAGAGAGAGAGCCGAACTACTAGCTACTGGAAGTCATGAAGAGAGAGAGAGAGAGAGAGAGAGAGAGAGAGAGAGAGAGAGAGAGAGAGAGAGAGAGAGATCATTCACCGAGAAATATAAAGTGCAAATTCACCACCATTTCCAGTCAATTTCTCCCTTGACCATTATGTTCGCTGATGGATTTATTGGGTCAACCCCTGATTCTTGAAGTCTTTACTATGGCTTTGATTTTCAATTATATTATATATTATACATAAATACTCATATATAT